>NW_022610938.1:62500-90000 GCF_000309985.2 Brassica rapa
AGAAGTTCTTTTTATTTGTCCATATAGACGCTGCATCCGTCGAAGAGAGTTGCATTCCATTGTTCCGGAGGTTGCCGAATGATCATCCCTTCATCAACCCTTTTGCTCCGTTCCCCGAGGACATCATTTCGGTGAGGGATCTTCTCAGGAATGGTCCCTTCTTCTGGACTTCTTTTACGCCGAAGAGGGTTCGGGAGGCACTGAGATTCGTGCAACCCGGTCCTGCTTTGGATGTGGACACGGGAAGCGACTCCGAACCCGACGACCAGAATCCCGTCGAAGCTCCGACAGCTGCGCCGGAGTCGAGCTCTTGGAAGGGAAAAGATGTCGATCTTGGCGACATAGAGTTTTCGATGGATGACTCTATGCTTCCAGGATGGGATCCGAACCTTGCTTACGGCGACGGGAGCGGTTCGAGCGAGGCCCCTATTCCGGATTTCGATGATTTCTTTGCTGGGCTGCCATCGGGTTTCGATGCTCCTCCTCCTACGAAAGAATCGGCGAGGCCGAGAGTCGTTGCGGAAGGATCTCGCATCATCAATGGGGTTAGTTTTTTTTTGAGAATTTTTTGGTGATTGTCCCATGTATATATTTATAACATGCCAATCGATTTTGCAGGGCCTGAGCTTGCTGGGCTCGGCCATTGAGGCGGGCCATAGAGAAGCCATGGTCTACCGCTTCAAGGCGGAGAAAGCGGAGCGGGATCTTGCTCGCGTGCAAGGCGAGATGCTGGAGCGAGAGGCGCAGCTTACTCGTGATCATGCGCGGGCTGTTCGTAAAGCGGAGAGGAAAGGCAAAAGAGAAATCGTCGAGGTGATGAAGACTCGTGCATCTCAGTTCCAGGTTGAGTACGGGAACCTCAAGAATGCCTTTACCTCGGTGGGTGACTTTCGCGAGTGCCGTGGTTCGGTCGGAAGTCTTTGGAGGACGCGAGCCGATGACTATGTGTTTGAAGAGGAAATGAGCTTGATGAAGAGTGGGATGAGTGACCGTGCCCACGCTGAGGCGCTTATCCCTCCGATTGACGAGAGGATTCAAGGGTTCTGGGATTCCATCCCGGTTTCCCCTGATACCGAGGAGGTTCCGACCGATTTTCACGATGGTGGCGAGGAAGTGGATCGTCCCGCGGATGCGTTTGGTGCTTCGTTGTCCGGGGACTTTGACTTTGGATTATGAGGGATGGATCAGTTATCCTTGTTTTCGGCCGAGTGTGGCCCTTTGAATTTGGATTTCGTTTAGGCCTAGATGGCCGTATTTGTATTTCCGGGACTGGCCGTTGGTGGCTTTGAATCCCTTGCCGCTTTACGCGGTTTATTTATATGATAAATGTTTTGTTTCGAGTTTTCCTGAGTAGGGTTGAAGTAAATACGAGTTGTCGTCTCGTATGTAGTTCTGATTAGACGTTCAATCTGTTGGTTCGTTCGTGATTTTCGTAAAAATTTACTTATCTTTACGATTTTCGAGAACATTGAGATACGAACGGAGAGACATGGTTTATGATCTCGTATCTTTTAGATATCATGCCTTGAGATGTTTGAGACCAGAGCGTTGGGTTTAGGGCAAGACCTAGGTTTACTTTCGGTTAAGGTTTGTGCGGTGACTAGCCGGCTATCGTTTTTCCTGTTGCGATTTCTTCCTGACTCGCACCGATTTAAAGTCCGCGATATGTTCTCGGCTTATATGACTTGTATGGTACGAATCGAGCATCTTCTCAGAATCAACTGGAAGTGCTAAACCAAAATTTCGGATTTTTGTTGTAGCGCGCTTTTGTCCTTGTGCTGGACGTTTTTAAAGATCAAAAGAGTGATCGGATTGCGTTTGTTTAAGACGGCTGGCGTGTTCGTCGGGGCCAATCGACGAACGGGGTGTAAGGTTTTTGGTGGTCGCGTTCGGACAATTTGTTAGCATTGTCCTCGAATTTTAACTTTTGCGACGTCTCGCAGTTATTTCGAGGATTATGCGTGTATTTTTGAAAGATGATAATCTTTACGATTTTTGGGCCGGAAGGGGCCGCAGACAAGAGTCTTAACGTTTTCAGGCGTGTCCTGAAAGTTTCTTTTGTGTTTTACTGAAGCGTAAACGTTTTCGATAAGAAAGGACAACGTATATTGTAGTAAAAGTTTTTGAAGTTTCTAAAAACTCGATTACAATAATGAAGATTTTTCTAAGTGGGAGTATACGAGTATACGCACCCACTCCCCCCCCCCCTTTTTAGAGAGGGGGATAGCTGAACTCGTCTTTTGACGAGCTGCCTACGTACCCCTTTCGAGGATCAAGCCATCTCGTAGTTCTGTTTCATGCCGCGAGTGTTCTTACTCGGCGGTAGATGTCGCGATGTCCGCCTTGACCGTGTCGATCGTGGCTGGGTCGACGCTATTTTCCGGATGTTCCGGTTGAGTTGTTGCGTGGGCTTCGGATTTATGTCGAGCCTCGACGTCCGATGCGTTTGCGTTGATAGACGATTTTACTTCGTCTTCTCCCGGGGCGCTTTTGGCTGAAGATCGATCTATCTTCGCGCGTTTGCCGTTTGTGGAAGCCGTGATTTGCCTTAACTTATGCTCCGCGAGGAAGCATAGTCGCGACTGTTTTTGGCATCCCCAGATGGCCGCGACTCCGCTCGGCGTTGGGAACTTGAGACCCAGGTGGTAGGTTGACGGAACTGCCTGCATGGCGTTGAGCCATGGGGTTCCCATGATTACGTTGTAGATAGCGGGATGATCGACTACCGCGAATTCGACGATTTTTGTGATCTCCTTGGCCATGACTGGCAATTGGATTGATCCGAGAGTCATCGACACTTCGCCTGAAAAACCCGTGAGCGGTTTTGGCGTCGGAATTACTTCTCCGAGTTTGATACTCATCCGCTTGAGAGTGTCGCGGAAGATTACGTTGACCGTGCTTCCCGTGTCGACGAGTACCCTTCCGACTTCTAAATCTCGTATGACGAGATCTATGACGAGCGGGTCGCAGTGAGGTTGGTCGATACCGCCGGCTTCTTCCTCCGTGAAGGTGATCGAGCAACTTTGGCCGTCTCGAGGAGGAGACCATGTAGGCCAATTTGCACTTGACTCTGCCTTCCGTTGGTAAGCCTTGATGGCCGACACGGTATCGCTGCAGTATTGTGATCCTCCGATGATCATATTGACTCTGCGACGATTGTTATCGTTCCCTTTGTCATCCGGCCTCCTACCGCGTTTATCCCCAGGATGGTTTCGTTGAGGGAACTTTTCAGCGGGCGGATTTCTATCCGTCTTTGGAGGGCGATCAGAATCGAGGATGAGATCCTTGACGCTAGTTACTTCCGAAAGCTCTCCAGCGAGTAGCTTCGCGGCCAGTCTTGCTCCCCGGACTTTGCAATTGGTCGTGGAGTGTCCTCGGGATTGGTGGAACTCGCAGAAGGTGTTTTCGTCATACCTTTGATTGCGAGTCCATGTGTTGCCCGTGGTCCGGCCTTGATCCGAACTGATCGCATAGTTATGCGCCCCTTGGAGATCTTCCCCCTCGTGATGGACGTACTTGTCGTTACGAGAGTACGTCTTTTTCCCTTCGGATCTTCGTCTTTCGAGGATGGTCTTGCCGGCTTATGTTTTTGCGATAAGACTTTAGTTTCTTCCTCGACTATGATGTAGTCCGTTGCTTTGTAGAGGGCGTCCTGGATCGTTCGCGGTTTGTCGAGAGTTATCCATTTTCTGAATTTCGACTTGTACCAGAGCGTCTTTCTCAGCGCGTCGATGGCCACTTTGTCGCTTATCCCGCTGACCCTGGACATTATCAGCTTGAACCGACTGATAAATCGCGGAGGGGTTCGTCTTCCCTCTGGGAGAGACTCCAGAGGTCAACATCGGAGGTTTCCCTGTCTATGAATACAGAGTACTGTTTGAGGAATTCCGATGCGAGCTGTCGAAAACTCCCGATGGTGTTGCGACGAAGGCGTGCGAACCATTCGAGCGCTGCTCCTTCGAGATTTTCGACGAACAGGCGGCAATAGCCGGCATCTTTTTCGCCGTCCTTCAGTCTTGCTCTTCCCATCGCGATGTGGAAAGCCTGAAGGTGCGCTTTTGGATCGGCCGTACCATCGTACTTCGGTACTTTGATCTTTCCCGGATCGGACACCCTCATGTCCGAAATGCGACTGGTAAAGGGGTCTTTCGAGCTCCTTCCAGCAGTCGATCGATCTCGGGGGCAGCACTAGTAGCATGATGGATTTGAGACTTTACGGCTCTCACTTCTGCCGCAGTCTTAGTGATGTAGTCGCGAAGATCGCGGATATCCGATGTCTCGTCAGTGGATTTCCGAACCTGTCGGCGTTTACTGCGAGTGAGCTCGGTTTGCCTTTCGGCCAGCTCCTCTTGTTCGTTCCAATAGGCGACTTCTTCTTCTTCCGTCATTGGTTTTTCGAACGGGGAGCCTTCCCGAGCGGATCGGCTTCTGGTCCTTCTTGGATGTCTGTCGACATCCTCGTCGGTGTCGTTGGAGACATCGCTAGGATCCAGGTCAATGTGTTCGGCTTCGTTATCCTCCGAGTCCTTTGCAGGGGGCGGAAGATTTTCAGGGTTCCCCTTTTCGACGGGAGATTTCTCGCTAGGGTTTTGACCGGAAGGTCGTTCCCGCGCGAGTCCTGTTCTATCGAGTGGGGTGGCGAAGTCGAGCCTTTTCCCGCGGATTTTGGTGGTTCCGCGGGGACGGATAGCTTGGGTCCTTGCCGTTAAGGTTTCAACCTGTTTGGTCAAGGTATTCACGAGCTTATCCTGTTCTTCCGACCTTTTCTCATAGGTGGCGAACATCTTTTTGAACTCCTCGAGCGTCGCGGCGTTGGCTTGCGCGTTGGCCGCGGATACGTCCGCTACTGGAGTGTGGAGATCGGTGCCGCTGCCTCCATTAAGAGGAGTTTGCACGTTATCCGCGTCGTTGGTTGACATGTCAGATTGTGTGTGGCTTTTGCGGGTTAGATTGATCCGTAAGTCCCCCTCCTTCTAGCGCCAAACTGTGGGAACCGAAATTCACACTGTCGATTTCCGTTTAAATAAGGAAACTAGGAAAACCCTAATTTCCCAGAGGACCCGGATATCTGTTAATTACCACACGTCAAGCAATCAGAACACGAGAATAACAACGATAAAAATAAGAAATCGAAAAGAGAGCAAAGTAGATCTTATTCCGAATCTGCGTATGAGCGTTACAACAAGGTATAAGCCTGGGCTCGAGAGCTGTCGGCGAGATTCCTAGTTCTAGCAACCCTAAGACGGCTAAACCTAATTGAGTCGCAGCTCGAAATAACAAAAACGGAAAATTGCCTAAATTGCTCTAAGTGCTAAGTTTGCTCTGAAAAAGTTCTCTCCTCTGCTCCTCGCCTAGGACTCCTTATATACTAGCTCCAAGGTCGGTTTACGCTTTTACTCTTCTACCCTTAAGCCGTCATAGCATAAAAATGGAGATATTCCATTTTTCCCGATCTTCACAATTATCTTCAAAACTTCCGTATTTATCCGCGGACACTTGACATTTATCCTTCCTTGTGGGCCAAGCGTAAACCATGCTGTGGTTTACGGGCTTTTGGTTAGGAAAATCGTAGGATGGGCTTCGAATCGTGTTTTAGGTCCCTTTGGGCCGTCTTCCGACTCGACACATTTACTACGAGTTTTTCCGCGGTTTCTAATCCGCTAAATTTGATCGATGAATTAGAATAGCGGGAAACATGGACTGAGCTTGCCACGGTCTTCGGGAGATAGCATTCGAAGGTTTGACGAGAATGCATGGACTGGTGTCGTATCGAAGTTTGGAAAGGTTCAATCGCTACACAGCGACCGAACTTTGGCTCGAGCCTGGTCGCTACGTAGCGACCGAGTGAGACGAGTGCTTGGTCGCTACGTAGCGACCGGACGGCGTGTATACGTAGCGACCGAGCTTGGTTTGTTCGGTTTGAATCCCAAAGGATACTTCTTCGTAAAAACCTCGTATAGGTTATTTTTACGAAAATTACATCTCTTCTTTTACTAACTCTTTCGGAAATACGATCACCGAGGATTTTCGGGTGGTAATTCCGTCGTAACCGTTTTTGACCCCAACACATCCCCTTTCGAAGTTCGCGCATAAGCGCTATCAGACGGGTGTTCCCCGACAATTAGGATCGACTAACCCATGTGCAAGTGTCGTTCACATGGAACCTTTCCCCTCTTCGGCCTTCAAAGTTCTCATTTGAATATTTGCTACTACCACCAAGATCTGCACCGACGGCCGCTCCGCCCGGGCTCGCGCCGTAGGTTTTGCAGCAACTGCTGCGCCCTCCTATTCATCGAGGCCTGGGTCTTTCCCCGACGGCCGGGTATAGGTCGCGTGCTTCAGCGCCATCCATTTTCGGGGCTAGTTGATTCGGCAGGTGAGTTGTTACACACTCCTTAGCGGATTTTGACTTGCATGACCACCGTCCTGCTGTCTTCATCGACCAACACCCTTTGTGGGTTCTAGGTTAGTGCACAGTTTGGCACCGTAACCCGGCTTCCGGTTCATCCCGCATCGCCAGTTCAGCTAACCAAAAATGGCTCACTTGGAGCTCTCGATGCTGTAGGATGGCTCAACAAAGCAGCCACCACATCCTACCTATTTAAAGTTTGAGAATAGGTCGAGGACATTGCGTCCCCGATGCCTCTAATCATTGGCTTTACCCGATAGAACTCGTTTCCGATCTCCAACTAACCTGAGGGAAACTTCGGAGGGAACCAGCTACTAGATGGTTCGATTAGTCTTTCGCCCCTATACCCAAGTCAGACGAACGATTTGAACGTCAGTATTGCTTCGGGTATTCACCAGAGTTTCCTCTGGCTTTGCCCTGCTCAGGCATAGTTCACCATCTTTCGGGTCCCGACAGGCATGCTCACACGCGAACCTTTCCCAGAAGATCAAGGCCGGTCGGCTGTGCACCCGTGAGGGATCCAGCCAATCAGCTTCCTTGTGCCTTACGGGTTTACCCCCGTTGACTCGCACACATGTCAGACTCCTTGGTCTGTGTTTCAAGACGGGTCGAATGGGGAGCCCACAGGCCGACGCCCTGAGCACGCCGATGCCGAGGCACGCCGTGAGGTGCGTGCTGCAGAGCGAAGTCTCTGTGTGCATAACAATAGCCCGGGCTTAGGTCACCACCTTAATCCGCGTAGGTCCACGGTCTGAATCGATCGGCAGACCGGATTGCTCCGTTCCGCATCCGACCGGGACGAATCGCTGGCCCCCATCCGCTTCCCTCCTGACAATTTCAAGCACTCTTTGACTCTCTTTTCAAAGTCCTTTTCATCTTTACCTCGCGGTACTTGTTAGCTATTGGTCTCTCGCCCATATTTAGCCTTGGACGGAATTTACCGCCCGATTGGGGCTGCATTCCCAAACAACCCGACTCGTAGACAGCGCCTCATGGTGCGACATGGTCCGGGCACGACGGGGCTCTCACCCTCTCTGGCACCCCTTTCCAGGGAACTTGGGCCCGGTCCGTCGTTGAGGACTCTTCTCCAAACTACAATTCGAACGCCGAAGACTTTTTATTTTCAAGCTGGGCACTTCCCGGTTCGCTCGCCGTTACTAAGGGAATCCTTGGTAGTTTCTTTTCCTCCGCTTATTGATATGCTTAAACTCAGCGGGTAATCCCGCCTGACCTGGGGTTGTGTTGAGGACTTTGGGTCATCAAGAGCTTTTGGACCGGAACGTCTGACTATATGATGAGAAATGAATTCAAGACCACATTTCAAGATGCTCGTGGCGTCCCTAGCTCGGATTTTGGCAAACCGCATGTGGTAACACACGGGAGATCAGCTTCAGTCTCATATCCTCGAGAGGATGGGGGACGAAGATTTGTGACACCCAGGCAGACGTGCCCTCGGCCTGAAGGCTTGGGCGCAACTTGCGTTCAAAGACTCGATGGTTCACGGGATTCTGCAATTCACACCATGTATCACATTTCGCTACGTTCTTCATCGATGCGAGAGTCGAGATATCCATTGCCGGGAGTCGTTTTAGACTTTACATTGCAGCAGTGCTTCCAAACAAACACCATCTCCGGGTTGGCGAAAGCAGGCTATTTAGTTGCATTTTCCTTGACACTTTTCGTGCCGGGGTTTGGTGATATCCGGAAGCTATGCGTAAGATCCAACCAAAACTGAAGTCTTGGGCATGGATGAATGCATAACCACGGAATCGGCAGGCACAGTAAGAAACCGGCCTACAGAGAGTGATGTTTCACCGTTCTTAGGCCGTTCTATTTCCCCGGTACAACAATGATCCTTCCGCATGTTCATCTAGAGAAACCTTGTTACGACTTCTCCTTCCTCTAAATGATAAGGTTTAGTGGACTTCTCGTGATGTCGCAGATGGGAAACCACCCACGTTGCCGCGATCCGAACACTTCACCTGATCATTCAATCGGTAGGAGCGACGGGCGGTGTGTACAAAGGGCAGGGACATAGTCAACGCGAGCTGATGACTCGCGCTTACTAGGAATTCCTCGTTGAAGACCAACAATTGCAATGATCTATCCCCATCACGATGAAATTTCAAAGATTACCCGGGCCAGTCTGTGACACCCCCGATCATAGATGACCGGAAATGACACGGTCGATGTTCCTCGATGGTCGATCTGAGCTTCTCAGAATACTTCCGATCGCCTTAGACCAACAATCAAAGAACACCAACGCTCCTATCGGATACCACTCTAGGCTTTTCAACCCGAGAAAGCAATACCTGATAGTTAGTTCGTCCGGACAAGGACTAATATCATATGGAACCCGTACTTTTAAAAAAAAAACATTATTTATATATCATTCAAAATCATCTTACAAAATTTGTTATAAATTAACCTCGAGGTTTTCGGTCTACAAATCTTATTCATAAGATATATCAAAATGACTTTGCAAGGATAATAAGACTACCGCTGGCTAATGCCGTTCCTTCCCGTCCTAGAGTAAAGGTCTCCCACCTACTGGTTACCTGCATATCAAAATAGTCATGAGTAACAAGTTTACTCAGTGAGTCTAATCCCACACCCAAACACATATCAATAGTATCCCGAGCAAACGACACCATTTGAATGCAGTGGAATTATATTCCATAATTAATATAAGGCATCTAAATCCATCCATGTGAATCTATCTTAAACATCACCTCCACGATACCCGCCAATCACTCATACTCTTAATATATATATATGCTAAACCCGGAAAACCACCAAGGCTAACCGAGCTTAACGGGGAATAAATATAACCATCATCTCCATCAGATATTCCAAGATAGAACATCCAACGCTGCATGCAGTTACACGGCCTCCAGGGTGCGACCCCATCATCGTGTCTTCATGACCTTGATCCATATCGCAGGACCAATTCACGGCAATGCGGGACTTTCGGGAGAGTGAGTATACAATAAGACTTCACATGATTCACACTTATTAATAGAATACTTATAGATTAGTACTTGAGAACAAGTACTAAGGCTCGGGATAACCTCAAAGAATTATTCTTGCTTATTCTTAAGTATTTAAACTAGATAAATACTTCATATATAAATATAGATTAAGGAATAATACTTAATCAATCAAACCATAATTACTCCTTAATTAATCCATGATTAATCCTTAATTAATCAATGATTATTCCTTAATTAATTCATGATTAATTCTTAATTAATCAACCATATTCAATATGCAATCATGCATACTCATTCATAATTCATTCATCATCTATCTAGACTCACCTTTAAATCCATGAGATTGGTTAAGGAAGACTAGACTCGAGCTCAAGCTAATCACACTTCACTTTTGGATCACTCTCGGTTCAGAACCATCACAAGGATCCGGCTGATCCGAATACTCTCCTTGGCCATCTGAATTCAAAACATAACAGTTGGAACATAAGGTTCAGTAGTCTGGTTCAAGAAGAAACTCAACTCAGTTCATAACATTTCAGTTCAGTTCTCTCATATCAGTTCGGTTCAAGACAGATTGATACCATGTTCAGCTCGGTTGAAGCTTTAACAATTTAACTCGGTTCATATCAGCTTAGTTCATGCTCAGCTAACTCAGGTTCTAATCAGTTCCCAACAGCTTAACTTGGTTATACTCAGACGACATCAGTTCAAGACAATTTCAGACCATAGACAGCTCCGCTCAGATCAGATCAGAACATACTCAGCTCAATTCAGTTCTAAACAAGATCAAATCAGTTCTGTTTAATTCCCATAATTCTTAACAGTTCGTCTACTGGTTCTATGAGACTGATTAAATCATAAACCAACCAAGACTGAAGAGAACAAGACCTTAGACAACTGATCCTGACAGGTTAACCAACATACATCAATTGGTTCTCATCAAAACATGGCTGAATCAAGAAGCTGAAGCTTACCGGTTTTACTCAACTAATTAAACTTGACTGGTTGTCTCTCTTCAAGCTAACCACGAATTAACCTGATCAACACCACAAGAATCCATGGTTGGATTTATTCAGAATTTATCTCCAGTGTAGGCAAACCAACAAAACTTCTCACAGAAACTGATCCACAACCATCTTACCGATCAAAATCAAAGGCTGAAGAACATAGGTGATTCTCAACTTCAGGACACCAAATCTTCAGCTCTTAAACACTCCAAAACTCACTGATTAAAGTCACAGGATGGTGAGAAAGAGTTGTCCATGCTCACTCCTCTTCTCTGAATATTTTTCTGAATTTTTCATGAATCTTTTCTCACAGATTTTTCTCTCTTCTTTCTCTCTTTCTCTCTGAATTTTTCTCTGGTTTTTCTTGCAGGTTATGAACGTCCAGAGGAGAGAAGAGGGTATTTTATATCATAAGGAGTTGCTTCAGATGAGGGTTTGCTCCCACAAAAGACAAAGATGAGGTTAGACAGCTGGTGACATGCCTCAGCACACCAAGCAGCACAAGCAGCTGAACTTTTCCTTCCCATGAAGAAAGCTACAAGCAGCTGAAGCAAGTAGCTTGACCAGCATGTGACTTCTAATGAGCAAGCAGGCAAGCAAGTAGGTGTAGGTCATGTGACCTAATTACTGAGGAAGCAAGTAGGCTAGAAGGTGCAAAGCATGTGACTGTTCAGAAATAATTTTAAGAGTTTTGTCGATATTTTTCCGGACTGTTTCGACTAAATATTTTTCATCATTCGAATCTCGTCCTGCTCTGAATAAACTCACCCAGAATGAATAAAAATCAACGATAATAATTAACACTCGACCAGAACCATCAAGAGATGGTTTTTCGACCAAAAGACAGCCCCGTCGAGATTAATTCACCGTGTCGATTTTTATTTAAATTCTGATCGATCAATCTTCAAACTGATCTTAAAGAATTTTCTTGACCAAAATTATATCTGCTCGTGAGGGTTATTACACTGTCGGCCAAGGTGTGAACTCGTTGAATACATCAGTGTAGCACGTGTGCGGCCCAAAACATCTAAGGGCATTACAGACATGTTATTGCCTCAAACTTCCTTGGCCTAAACGGCCATAGTCCCTCTAAGAAGCCGGCCGTGAAGGGATGCCTCCACGTAGCTAGTTAGCAGGCTGAGGTCTCGTTCGTTAACGGAATTAACCAGACAAATCGCTCCACCAACTAAGAACGGCCATGCACCAGCACCCATAGAATCAAGAAAGAGCTCTCAGTCTGTCAATCCTTACTATGTCTGGACCTGGTAAGTTTCCCCGTGTTGAGTCAAATTAAGCCGCAAGCTCCACTCCTGGTGGTGCCCTTCCGTCAATTCCTTTAAGTTTCAGCCTTGCGACTGATACCACTCAAATTACCCTAAGGAGTGTTACTCTCATCAAAAGAGGTTAAGATGTAGTACTTAGGGATCGAATCGACAAGGAGCTAGGAAACAATTAAATCTCGTGTTTATTAATTCTAAGGGTTGTAAATGTTTAAATGAAATAGCAATAGTAAAAAGCGAGTAAATAATAAATGTAACTTTGGTTGGAAATGATATTAGATGCAGGGCCACTATTCAGGTGTTGGAGATTATAATACCTATAGAAGCCTAACTGTTGCATGCATGATATATTAGAGCTCATTCGCTTAACTCAGTGATCAGCAGTCGCATGTACCACTGGTTAACAGACTAGATCTTGTGTCTCACCGGTTAGATGCAGACACAAGAGAGTGTCGATCGATAGTCTATTAAGACGTCGACCGATACACCATTGCCAACATCGATCGATTGTCAGTTGAGGACATCGATCGACAGGTTCTAGCCAGGCCTATGCGCGAGTATGAAATGCCCTACTAAGATTCAAAATTGGCGGTTAGCCCTCTCTAGGAATCCTAATATGATAGATAGATTTCAGGATGGGATAACAAGGGTGCTTGAATATGCAATCCTATGATCAAGTTCTAGTTAGCAAGGCTAAAACAAGCAATGAATACAAATCTATCATGAAAATCACAACAAGGCAGATCAATAGTTTGGGGCTAATCCCACAAACCTATCTGAACCCTGGATCTAACAGTTGAACTACTCAGACATAGCAAAGCAATTCATATCAATAGATAAATGGAAACTCATAGAATAGATTGAAAGAAATAAAAACAAGGAGTTCTAATCACAAGTGATCTTCTCTCCCAAATGAAACTTGTAACAAAACTGGGTCTAGAAAAGCTCTCTTCTGCCGTCAAAACACTTGCAGTATATATTCTACTAGGTTAAAAACTTGTCAGGGCATTTTGGTAATTTGGCTTGGCCTTGGTTTTTAAGTCTGCTGAATCCAAAATGTCGCGTCTGGTGTCTCGACATCGATTGATGGTACTTGTGTACATCGATTGATATTAATCTTCATCTGTCGAGGCATTTCCTGATATCGATCGTCAGCACTGATGCGCATCGATCGATTATTCTTCCTCTCGTCAACCTCTAAGTGGTCAGCTCGGGTGAAATGTCCTTTAAGCTCCAAAATGCTCCAAAGTCATAGCTTTACTCCGAAATGCACCTGAACCTGAAAACATACCTAGAAGAGTAGAAAACATAGATATATATATTGTAAAATACTAATATACCATGGATAAAAATGGGCCAAATCCAAGGTATATCAACTCCCCCCGACTTACCCTTTTGCTTGTCCTCAAGCAAAACATACAGGCAGTCTCTCTGAAAGAGGTTTGAAAATATTTGGGAACTTAGGATTTTAAAACATAGAAATCTTTCCTCAACAATTTTGTAGCCACATTTAAAAAGTCCTAATCACAAAACCACACTATGCAATATCCTAGCTTAGCAACCTTTTCTAACAAAACACGACTCATCAATTCACATCTGACATCCCCTCTACTGATTTCATTTCTTAGCATAAATATAAAGTGAATGCTTTACCTTGGGAGTATCGATCACAGGATGCAAGGATTTCAAACAGGTATCTGGAGGTGCAGGTAAAAGTTAGTTCCTAGTTTCTCTCTTCAGTCAAAGTCTGCTTCCATTGCAGGATCAGTGACCAAGATTGGACAGGCTTCCATGAATCAAAGCTTAATGGTGGTTGCCACCAAGTTCTGTTCACTTCTTTTTGACCTATATCCAAGAGTTCTTTGCGAAAGCGAGCCTTGAAGATTGCCGCCTCCAAGTCCCGTTTCGAACTCTTTTATTTGAGTCCTTATGAATCAAGCCTTAATGGTTTTAGCCACCAAGTCCTGTTCAGACTCATCCTAATTAAACAATAGATCTTTTTTTTTCTTTTTTTTTATATACTCACTAACTAATATAGGGTCGAACTCTAGAGAGAGAAAATGTGATAAATAATCTAAACCAGGCGTTACCTTTCAGACCTGTCTGAAGAATCCGATCCCATGTATACCAAGCCCCAAGACAAGCGGTTATGTCAAGTTTAGTGTTGGAAATCAGCTTTGGTTACTTCATACGGTTCAAGGCAAGTGTGTAGTTGATAGGTTGATCCGCTTTAGCATCTTTAGTGCTATCTGCAATCAGTAAATCCAAAATGGTGCTAAAGATTTGTTAGATATTCATGTTTAAATCAATATAAGATTATAGTCCCTATTTTCAATAGCTAAGCATAATTTATTTGAAATTCCTTTTTACATAAGAATAAAATAAATTATATCAGTAAATCTCCCCCCAGACTTAAATTACACTGTCCCAGTGTAACTCAGCCGGAGTTATGATGAATAGTTTATGATGTACGAAATGTAATAAGTAGGTAAGATACATCTGACCGGATTAGATATCGATCGATGGGTAAGTTTTACATCGATCGTCGTGTGGTTGCCTATGTCGAACGATGTCGACGTCTAGTCGTCGGTCGATATTCAGGTCCTCCTACTTGGGTCTCCTAAATCTGAAAGAAATAAAACGAAAGAAATTAAATGCTAGCTAATAAAACCAAAGTAAAATACCTAATAGTGGGTTGCCTCCCACTCAGCGCTTGGCTATAGTCATTTAGCTTGACTGTGGTAGTTGTAACACCCGCCCCTTCCCCATTTCCGACCGGGGTTCCTGGGCGCGGGGTTGAGGACACACATGTCTACTTTCCCGACATCTCTGTGTGTCCCGTTACTGGTCCCATGAGTTTCAGGTGCATTTCCTTCCTTACCGGTGACATTTCCACTTATAGTTCTGCAAAAATTGGAGATGGAAAAGAGGGGTGAGTATTAATACTCAGTGAAGCGATTCTAGACCAGTCTCCCCCATGAGCCTCTATACGGCTCAATGCGAAACGAGAACCGTCTAGTCACTACACTCAGTTTGATGCAACCTATTAGCTAGTTACTCATGTTTCATTTCACAAATCAGGCACTGTAATGAACTCAGTCATTACTCAATTCATAGAATTCGGTTTATTATTTAAGACTCCCCATCATCCTAGGACTTTAGGACCTACACAGCTCAAGCGGACCATTACTCCCCTTTTCTTGCTGCTTCCTGTGAAGTCGCCTGCCCTGGTAGGCCCGTCACCCAGTTCCTCGGGTACGGACTGCCTTTGCAGTGTATTACGACCCCTTACCGCCAAGACTCGGCGTGACTCAATCTTACCGGCGCCTCTATTCTTACCCTGCCATTTTTATCCGATGCTATGGCCCCGCATCTCCGCCGTTTTTGAACGCTATGGCCGCCGCGTTATCTTTCTTTCCACCCTCCCCGGGTAATTTATCCCACCCTTCCCGGGTAATTTACTAATCATTCATTCTTCTTACCTTTTTCTTATCATTTCCTTTTCCTTATTCTTTAGACTCTTTCATACTTTTCTTTTTAGACGCCACCCGTTCTCGGTGTCACACTCAATTCAGTAAACAACCATTTCACGGATGTCCTATCATTCATCTAATCAACCGGTTAACGTTTACTATTAACCTATTTTTAATTCCTTCTAAGCATCCTAGCTTTCAACCACAAACAAGAGTAGATCATCGACCAATCAATCATTCATCATTCAATCAACACAAACAATCCATTTACTGTCCTTAATCAGTATGAGCGTTCTTATGCAGTATGATCTATCAACCTAACATCAATCAGGATCTAAACCATCCTAATTCCTCATTCAACAATATAAAAGATCATGAACAAGATCTGGAATAGAACACCTCACCTTAGCCTAGATCTGGATCTGGATCTGAGATGAGAGGCAAGAGAGATGAGATCTGAGTTCAACGGCACCACACAGCTACCACCACCACTCGCGGCTGCTCACGGCGAGGAGAGAGAGAGGCGGCATGGAGAGAGAGAGAGGAGAGAGGAGGCGCGGCGAGGAGAGAGAGAGAGAAGAGGTGGCGCGGTGAAGAGAGAGAAAGAGGAGAGAGGCGGCATGGGATAGAGAGAAGAGGTCGACGGCTAGGGCTTCTGGTTTCCGGGAATTCTCTGCAGGGCTTCGCTTCTAGATTTCTGATGAGAGGAAAAGAAGTGGAGGCTTGCTTTTATAAGGGAAAGAGAAAGGGAAAACCCTAGGGTTTTCTAATTGGGCTGTAGAGAACCCATTAGCATTTAAAAAATTTAAATGGGCTGGTTTTGGGGTTTTACAATTCTCCTCCTCTTATTCGGAATTCGTCTCGAATTCCAAATCTTCAGTTCGAACTTAACATCCCAAAACTAGGGTGAGTTTCCAAACACAATCAAGGGAAGCACGACATAGGCGTCCTACTTGCTCAAGATCATTTAAAAGCAACAATGAATTTAATAAATGAAATGGAGTAGGACTACAACAATAAATAGGTCCCAAGGTATTGCCAAAATCCGCGAATATCCTTATAACAAGAAACGAAAAGCTAAAACCATTATGAAAGAAGAAAAAATTGTTTCCTACTCCTACTAGCTGACTCAGGTACCAGCACTAGCCACTTCGAACTGGAGACTTCTGCTCCCCTTCCGGCTTAGGACCAGCCGCGCGGGCCACTCCAGGTCGACGACGCCGGCTCCTCTTCCCACTCTGAGTCCTCCGATGGATCCTCTTCCACTTCCACGTCTTCCTCAGAGCTCGAGATGGCGATGAGCCGACGAGTAAGTGTCCGTTCAGCCTCCATCGCCTGACCGGCCATCCGGTTAACCAAGGCGAATTCCAATGGTTCCAACACACCAATCAGCTTGCCCCGAATCTCCTCGCGGAGACCTGCCTTATACCACCAGCACCAATCCTCCGCTGTCTTGGGCTTGCATCTTTTGGCTGACTCCAGGAATTCCTCTGTGTACTCCCGGACTGAGCGCGGTCCTTGCCTGGCCTGCATCAATGTTCCACACCGACATACACCGGTTATGCTCCTCAGGCTCTCTGCATCAATGCTCGGAATCTTCCTTGGGCGTCCACGTTTCCCCGTTGGTACACTGTCCTCCATCCTGATCGGTCCAGGACCTTCCCTAGTCGGCCCCGTCTTCCTTGGCGCCTTCGGCCCCTTGTGGGCGGTGTCATGTCAACTTCAGGTGCAAACTGGAAAGTCCCCTGACCCTGGTACAATCGCCTGTACTCGGCTGCCCGCTGGAAATGGGGCATCAAAATCCGACGCCTCACGGTCGTCTCCTGGATAGGGGCGTTTGGCTGCTCCGCGAACTCCATTTCCTCTTCGTCTGGGAAGAGTGCAGGTACCATGTCACCCCACGCGTCACAGTAGGGCTTGTGGGCGTACGCCCTTGTCCCTTTTGGTCCATAGCGCATGCGTCTTTCTCCGAGCTCATGATGCACAGGTGAAGACATCCTGCAGCGTAAAACAAAGACCTGATCAGAACATAATAGTAGTCATGCATAGATGGCAGTTTTCAATCATTTCTCAAAACTAGTGCTGCTTCAGCATTCCATAAAATATCATCCACGGTGTGATTCTTATCGTCCCTTTTTGCCCCATGACGATCCTTTTTACCGTCAGCCTTTTTACCCTATGAAGATCCCATATCCTTATTACCATTTCGCATTTTGCTCCAAGATGACTCTCCATCATCCTTTTTACCCCAAGATGATCCATAGCTTAGTCCCCACAATCTGAAATCGGTTTTCTCCTACTGTCTTGCCGGCAGTCCCTTGGCCGCCCCGGTTTGCTTCTTCCTCGTCGGCGGGCCCACGCCATGGTTGTGGGACCCGCGCCCTTTTTTTTTTTTTAATCTATGGAAACGAGTTTGACTGTTATATCGGAATGCCAGGAGTTCATTTCTTTGCAGGGTTTAATTCCTCTGTGAAGCTGCGCACGCCTCGGCCTTGCGTCCGTCTCTCCTCCCCCGGCCTTCCCGGCCCGGTGTGGGGCGGTGTCGCTGGCGAGACATTTCCCTCCAGCTCGTAGGTCCGACTTTCCATTCCCCCTTTTTCTTGCGTGCTAGGCGACTAATCCCTCTGTATACTTGCCTTACAACTCCTTGTTACCCATTTTTGAACCTCTGAAACTCCACTACACCGTGGTACGAGGACTTTTTGTTGATCTGATCTTGGCCGGAGACTCTGAGCTGTTCGATTTCTCCTTCAACATTAGCTATGTCGGTCTATCAGAACCATAAGGGAAATAGGCAATGGCGGAAACGCTGATCCCTTAAGTTAGTATTAAGGGACATTAACCTAGCTCTGATACAAATTGTAACACCCGCCCCTTCCCCATTTCCGACCGGGGTTCCTGGGCGCGGGGTTGAGGACACACATGTCTACTTTCCCGACATCTTCGTGTGTCCCGTTACTGGTCCCATGAGTTTCAGGTGCATTTCCTTCCTTACCGCTGACATTTCCACTTATAGTTCTGCAAAAATTGGAGATGGAAAAGAGGGGTGAGTATTAATACTCAGTGAAGTGATTCTAGACCAGTCTCCCCCATGAGCCTCTATACGGCTCAATGCAAAACGAGAACCGTCTAGTCACTACACTCAGTTCGATGCAACCTATTAGCTAGTTACTCATGTTTCATTTCACAAATCAGGCACTGTAATGAACTCAGTCATAACTCAATTCATAGAATTCGGTTTATTATTTAAGACTCCCCATCATCCTAGGACTTTAGGACCTACACAGCTCAAGCGGACCATTACTCCCCTTTTCTTGCTGCTTCCTGTGAAGTCGCCTGCCCTGGTAGGCCCGTCACCCAGTTCCTCGGGTACGGACCGCCTTTGCAGTGTATTACGACCCCTTCCCGCCAAGACTCGGCGTGACTGAATCTTACCGGCGCCTCTATTCTTACCCTGCCATTTTTATCCGATGCTATGGCCCCGCATCTCTGCCGTTTTTGAACACTATGGCCGCCGTGTTATCTTTCTTTCCACCCTCCCCGGGTAATTTATCCCACCCTTCCCGGGTAATTTATCCCACCCTTCCCGGGTAATTTACTAATCATTCATTCTTCTTTCCTTTTTCTTATCATTTCCTTTTCCTTATTCTTTAGACTCTTTCATACTTTTCTTTTTAGACGCCACCCGTTCTCGGTGTCACACTCAATTCAGTAAACAACCATTTCACGGATGTCCTATCATTCATCTAATCAACCGGTTAACGTTTACTATTAACCTATTTTTAATTCCTTCTAAGCATCCTAGCTTTCAACCACAAACAAGAGTAGATCATCGACCAATCAATCATTTATCATTCAATCAACACAAACAATCCATTTACTGTCCTTAATCAGTATGAGCGTTCTTATGCAGTATGATCTATCAACCTAACATCAATCAGGATCTAAACCATCCTAATTCCTCATTCAACAATATAAAAGATCATGAACAAGATCTGGAACAGAACACCTCACCTTAGCCTAGATCTGGATCTGGATCTGAGATGAGAGGCAAGAGAGATGAGATCTGAGGTCAACGGCACCACACAGCTACCACGACCACTCGCGGCTGCTCACGGCAAGGAGAGAGAGAGGCGGCGTGGAGAGAGAGAGAGGAGGCGCGGCGAGGAGAGAGAGATGAGGTGGCGCGGAAAAGAGAGAGAAAGAGGAGAAAGGCGGTATGGGAGAGAGAAAAGATGTCGACGGCTAGGGCTTCTTGTTTCTGGGAATTCTCTTCAGGGCTTCGCTTCTAGATTTCTGATGAGAGGAAAAGAAGTGGAGGCTTGCTTTTATAAGGGAAAGAGAAAGGGAAAACCCTAGGGTTTTCTAATTGGGCTGTAGAGAACCCTTTAGCATTTAAAAAATTTAAATGGGCTGGTTTTGGGGTGTTACAATTTTCCTCCTCTTATTCGGAATTCGTCTCGAATTCCAAATCTTCAGTTCGAACTTAACATCCTAAAACTAGGGTGAGTTTCCAAACACAATCAAGGGAAGCACGACATAGGCGTCCTACTTGCTCAAGATCATTTTAAAGCAACAATGAATTTAATAAATGAAATGGAGTAGGACTACAACAATAAATAGGTCCCAAGGTATTGCCAAAATCCGCGAATATCCTTATAACAAGAAACAAAAAGCTAAAACCATTATGAAAGAAGAAAAAATTGTTTCCTACTCCTACTAGCTGACTCAGGTACCAGCACTAGCCACTTCGAACTGGAGACTTCTGCTCCCCTTCCGGCTTAGGACCAGCCGCGCGGCCACTCCAGGTCGACGACGCCGGCTCCTCTTCCCACTCTGAGTCCTCCGATGGATCCTCTTCCACTTGGCGACGAGCCGACGAGTAAGTGTCCGTTCAGCCTCCATCGCCTGACCGGCCATCCGGTTCACCAAGGAGAATTCCAATGGTTCCAACACACCAATCAGCTTGCCCCGAATCTCCTCGCGGAAACCTGCCTTATACCACCAGCACCAATCCTCCGCTGTCTTGGGCTTGCATCTTTTGGCTGACTCCAGGAATTCCACTGTGTACTCCCGGACTGAGCGCGTTCCTTGCCTGGCCTGCATCAATGTTCCACACCGACATACACCGGTTATGCTCCTCAGGCTCTCTGCATCAATGCTCGGAATCTTCCTTGGGCGTCCACGTTTCCCCATTGGTACACTGTCCTCCATCCTGATCGGTCCAGGACCTTCCCTAGTCGGCCCCGTCTTCCTTGGCGCCTTCGGCCCCTTGTGGGCGGTGTCATGTCAACTTCAGGTGCAAACTGGAAAGTCCCCTGACCCTGGTACAATCGCCTGTACTCGGCTACCCGCTGGAAATGGGGCATCAAAACCCGACGCCTCACGGTCGTCTCCTGGATAGGGGCGTTCGGCTGCTCCGCGAACTCCATTTCCTCTTCGTCTGGGAAGAGTGCAGGTACCATGTCACCCCATGCGTCACAGTAGGGCTTGCGGGCGTACGCCCTTGTCCCTTTTGGTCCATAGCGCATGCGTCTTTCTCCGAGCTCATGATGCACAGGTGAAGACATCCTGCAGCGTAAAAAAAAAACCTGATCAGAACATAATAGTAGTCATGCATAGATGACAGTTTTCAATCATTTTTCAAAACTAGTGCTGCTTCAGCATTCCATAAAATATCATCCACGGTGTGATTCTTATCGTCCCTTTTTGCCCCATGACGATCCTTTTTACCGTCAGCCTTTTTACCCTATGAAGATCCCATATCCTTATTAGCATTTCGCATTTTGCTCCAAGATGACTCTCCATCATCCTTTTTACCCCAAGATGATCCTTAGCTTAGTCCTCACAATCTGAAATCGGTTTTCTCCTACTGTCTTGCCGGCAGTCCCTTGGCCGCCCCGGTTTGCTTCTTCCTCGTCGGCGGGCCCACGCCATGGTTGTGGGACCCGCGCCCTTTTTTTTTTTTTAATCTATGGAAACGAGTTTGACTGTTATATCGGAATGCCAGGAGTTCATTTCTTTGCAGGGTTTAATTCCTCTGTGAAGCTGTGCACGCCTCGGCCTTGCGTCCGTCTCTCCTCCCCCGGCCTTCCCGGCCCGGTGTGGGGCGATGTCGCTGGCGAGACATTTCCCTCCAGCTCGAAGGTCCGACTTTCCATTCCCCCTTTTTCTTGCGTGCTAGGCGACTAATCCCTCTGTATACTTGCCTTACAACTCCTTGTTACCCATTTTTGAACCTCTGAAACTCCACTACACCGTGGTACGAGGACTTTTTGTTGATCTGATCTTGGCCGGAGACTCTGAGCTGTTCGATTTCTCCGTCAACATTAGCTATGTCGGTCTATCAGAACCATAAGGGAAATAGGCAATGGCGGAAACGCTGATCCCTTAAGTTAATATTAAGGGACATTAACCTAGCTCTGATACAAATTGTAACTCCCGCCCCTTCCCCATTTCCGACCGGGGTTCCTGGGCGCGGGGTTGAGGACACACATGTCTACTTTCCCGACATCTTCGTGTGTCCCGTTACTGGTCCCATGAGTTTCAGGTGCATTTCCTTCCTTACCGGTGACATTTCCACTTATAGTTCTGCAAAAATTGGAGATGGAAAAGAGGGGTGAGTATTAATACTCAGTGAAGTGATTCTAGACCAGTCTCCCCCATGAGCCTCTATACGGCTCAATGCAAAACGAGAACCGTCTAGTCACTACACTCAGTTCGATGCAACCTATTAGCTAGTTACTCATGTTTCATTTCACAAATCAGGCACTGTAATGAACTCAGTCATAACTCAATTCATAGAATTCGGTTTATTATTTAAGGCTCCCCATCATCCTAGGACTTTAGGACCTACACAGCTCAAGCGGACCATTACTCCCCTTTTCTTGCTGCTTCCTGTGAAGTCGCCTGCCCTGGTGGGCCCGTCACCCAGTTCCTCGGGTACGGACCGCATTTGCAGTGTATTACGACCCTTTCCCGCCAAGACTCGGCGTGACTCAATCTTACCGGCGCCTCTATTCTTACCCATCCATTTTTATCCGATGCTATGGCCCCGCATCTCCGCCATTTTTGAACGCTACGGCCGCCGTGTTATCTTTCTTTCCACCCTCCCCGGGTAATTTATCCCACCCTTCCCGGGTAATTTATCCCACCCTTCCCGGGTAATTTACTAATCATTCATTCTTCTTTCCTTTTTCTTATCATTTCCTTTTCCTTATTCTTTAGACTCTTTCATACTTTTCTTTTTAGACGCCACCCGTTCTCGGTGTCACACTCAATTCAGTAAACAACCATTTCACGGATGTCCTATCATTCATCTAATCAACCGGTTAACGTTTATTATTAACCTATTTTTAATTCCTTCTAAGCATCCTAGCTTTCAACCACAAACAAGAGTAGATCATCGACCAATCAATCATTCATCATTCAATCAACACAAACAGTCCATTTATTGTCCTTAATCAGTATGAGCGTTCTTATGCAGTATGATCTATCAACCTAACATCATTCAGGATCTAAACCATCCTAATTCCTCATTCAACAATATAAACGATCATGAACAAGATCTGGAATAGAACACCTCACCTTAGCCTAGATCTGGATCTGGATCTGAGATGAGAGGCAAGAGTGATGAGATCTGAGGTCAACGGCACCACACAGCTACCACCACCACTCGCGGCTGCTCACGGCGAGGAGAGAGCGAGGCAGCGTGGAGAGAGAGAGAGGAGAGAGGAGGCGCGGCGAGGAAAGAGAGAGAAGAGGTGGTGCGGCGAAGAGAGAGAAAGAGGAGAGAGGCGGCACGGGAGAGAGAGAAGAGGTCGACGGCTAGGGCTTCTGGTTTCCGGGAATTCTCTGCAGGGCTTCGCTTCTAGATTTCTGATGAGAGGAAAAGAAGTGGAGGCTTGCTTTTATAAGGGAAAGAGAAAGGGAAAACCCTAGGGTTTTCTATTTGGGCTGTAGAGAACCCATTAGCATTTAAAAATTTTAAATGGGCTGGTTTTGGGGTGTTACAGTAGTGATTGGCTATTGGGTGGAGAAGCAGCTGCTTGTTGGAAAGCAAGCATCCACGTAATCTTTGCGCATTCTGGACCAAGATGCAATAAAACTTCTTGTGGCCTCATCATTTCTTGTCCATTTGTCATCCATCTTCTCAAGTACATTGGAGATGTTCTGTAGCCTTTCTTGAACGTTGTCAATGCTGATCTGGTGCCAGCCTATGTTGTCATAGGCGTATGCTGAAAGATCTGTCAGTTCCATTTGCATTGACTCTACCGTCTTGTGTATCAGCTGCTCGCCGATTGGTGTAGACTCGGTGTCGATCGATGCGATTATGTGTTTGTTGGTCGATCTCGGCGAGTTGCCGTCGATCGATTTTGCTATTGTCCTGTCGATCGATGCTGATATCTGATGTTGAGCTGCGAGTTGCCTCTGAATGGCTTTGACTTCTTTCTGTAGCCATTCTGCGTGGTTGTCTAGTCCACTGATTTTGTTGTCGAATGGAAAGTAGATGTCATCGCAGCGTTTGTCAAGTCGTTCCTCCATGGTGTCTAGAGCAGTGTAGATCTTGGATGTGATCTTGTCAACCCCTGCTGCTGTGTAAGGAAGTAACTCCACAGGTTTCTTGCCATCGATCTAGGGTCCTCTTCGCCTGTCGATCGATGTGGCTGGTTGTTGGTCCTTCTTGCGAATGGTGTCCAGATCTTGCTGTAGTAGCTCGATTTTACTGCTTAGCCAGTCCACGTTGTTGTTGAGAGGGCAGTAAACTTCGTTTATTCTCGTGTTGATGTATGAGACTTCCCATTCATCCCTGTGTTGTGTTGAACATTGCGGTTCTGCAGGGATCTGAGCTGTAGGAAGACTGACGTCGATCGATGTTGCATATTGTGCGTCGATCGATGCTGAGGTCGTAGCTTTCTTCTCAAGTTGCTGACGTAAACTCTCAATTTTTGTCCTCATCTCTGCCATACATCTGAAAAGCTCATTGTAGCCTCTATCCAAAGGCTGATGTGTGTCTTCTACCAATGTTTTGAGCTCCTCTCCCAGTTTCTCCTGAGCTCCACAAATACCAAACACCATCTCATCGATTTCATCTTTGGTGTAGAGTTCTGGTGCCAGTCTTGTGAGTGTGAAGGAAGTGGGATGTTCTAAAAGACAGATGTGGCTCTCTTCAAAAAGAGATGCTCTTTCCAGTATTTTCCTGGTGTTGTCCTTTGTGACAGGTATCATCTCACCAGCTGCGCCTCGTTCATGTCCACGCTCATCTCTGTAGACTCCATACTCGTCCCTTTGTTCCAAGTGAACTTTCTGGCTCCATACATGTCGAAAGCGCGGTTCCCATCGTTTCATATATATCGATCGACGTTGGTGTTACCCTGTCGATCGATTTCTCCATTCTACCGTCGATCGATGCTTGCCCTTTTTGTAGGCGTGATAGATCTGGGTTGATCTCTGTTGTGGCGACTCCTGCGTGGTTGTTAGGATCTGTTTTAATGACGTCTGAAGTGCCACGTTGTTGTGAGAATAGGTTGTCAGGTCCATTGGCTACTTGAAGGATGTCTGCTATGTCCTCTCTGGACACTTGTAAAATCCTCCCATCCATTGCACATGCGTTGCCATCTAGGTCCCTAAAAATACCAAATTCATCAGGTTGTAGAAAACCGTAATCAATGTTTGCATAATCATTCATTTTAGAAATAGAGAGATTAGGGTTTAGAGTAGTATCGATCGATGTAGATACAGTTACATCGATCGATGGCAGAATTATTTCTGCA
The DNA here is from genome assembly GCF_000309985.2 of Brassica rapa. Classification (NCBI taxonomy): domain Eukaryota; kingdom Viridiplantae; phylum Streptophyta; class Magnoliopsida; order Brassicales; family Brassicaceae; genus Brassica; species Brassica rapa. The sequence goes on from NW_022610938.1 coordinate 87,436, forward strand.
GAACTTGTGTTCTTGACATGATTGATCTTCATGGATTTTTCTATTGATGTAGAAGGAAGAGTGTTCATCTTGTTTGCTTGTGTGTTTGCTCTGATGTGTGTAGGTGGTTTCGGAGGTGCAAAACGATTTATATAGGTATCTATAAACCTAGTTGGGGAGGGAATATTCTCCTGCTCCTGAATTTTTGCTGCGGTGCGAATATCGATCGATGTTCCTTTACGGGTGTCGATCGATGTGAGCGGTTGTTTTGCTAGACGAGGGTGGGTATCGACCGATTTGGAGTGCACAGCATCAAACGATGTTGGAAACGTGTTGGTGAACTTATGTGTTTCAAGTCTTTCATCTTGCAAAGACATTTCTATTGCACGTTCTTTCTAGTAATCCTCGTCGTATTCCTCGGTATGTTCCTCATTAGGTGAAGTAATTACAGTTTCAACTGCGAAACTTTCATGGAAACCACTGTCTGCCCAACTGCCTATGGAATAATCATCATGTCCTCTCTTGCTTGGAGGTTGGAAGGCAAAATATTGGTAACAATGATTAGGTGAAGCGAAATGGTCAATTGGGTGCATTACGTCGAGTGACATGTTGTTGCGGTCATCGGTCACCGTTGACTCATTTGAATCGATCGATGGAAAGGTTGGGGTGTCGATCGATTCCGAGTACTCTGTTTCGTACTCCGATTCATACTCTGCTCCACAATGGCATGCGCCAATGAACCCAAGTTCTTTCCCATAATCCACAGAATTAATGACCTTTCTCTTAGGTCGGATGGGGTCGTAGTGGATGTTTGGGTCTATGAGCGTTAGACACAATTTGCTTTTGTTCATGTCACATATAGCTCCTACTGTAGCTAGGAAAGATCTTCCAAGCAGAAGTGAAGAGTTTCAGTTAAGCTCGATGTCTAAGACATGAAAATCTACAGGGACAAGGGCATTACCAATCTGTACCTCCTTATCTCTTATGATACCTCCTGATCGTTTCTCTGAAAGATCCACGAAGGATTCCGTTGAGGGTTCGATGGTCAAACCAAGCTTGTCTGCCATGATCCTAGGGAGGATACTAACTGATGCTCCTGTGTCACACATTGAATGGGGAAATTCAACACCCTTGACTACGCATTGTATTGCAAACTTCCCAGGATTGGTCAATGTGATCCTGTGTTTCATCTTCTCTCTGACTTAATGAAACATTCTCCTAATGTCCTCCTCGGTTACCTTTGTTTCTCTGAAGAACATCCACAACCGTTGTGTGAAGTAAGCTTCATCAAAAGGTTTTTCGATTGGGATTCTGAGGACTCGTTTAGTGAAACCATCTATCTCCTTATCGTTAGCTTCCCTCTTAAGGTTTTTAGGAATCTTCTCCTTTCTTTTCCTTAACCTTCTCCCTTCAGATTCTTGTTCTACTTGAACAAATTCTGGTGAACTATTTAAAGGGTTGGGTTTTAGTTCGGGTGGATTTGCTAATGGTTTAGGTGGTGGTCTGAGTGCATTGATGTAATCATTATCGATTGATGGTAACCGCACTCGGTATGTCAGAGGTGCCTATCGATCAATGGGAGGTGTGTTTTGACGATCAACGTCGGACTCACTCTGTCGATCGATGGTTGGCTCAACCGATCGATCGATTTTGTCATAGAAAGGGGATGGTGGGTGAGGATGCTTAGCTGCGAATTCTTCATGAGTTAGAATTCGAACCGCATTGCATTCAGTCGATTTGGCAGACGACGTCGATCGATGACTAGAGTAATCCATCCATCGATCTTCATCATGGTCTGTCGATCGATGCGAGTTCATCGACATCGGTCGACACCATTGGGATCCGCCGAGACTCATGGAGCTTTCGATTTTGAAATCTCCTGCCTCAAGCTTTTCATTTCTCACCTTTTGCCAGAAATCATCATCTATGATGGCATTTACGTGGTGTTTTCCTTTGTCGGCTCCTGCCTCTCTAGCGAAAGCTTCTTGCCTCTTTATAGTCTCGCCCGTCTGAATTACTTGGGTTTCAAGTTTCTCACCTGAGTCCCTAAGGTCTCGATTTTGGTGTTCAGATTGTTGTAGGCGGAGTCTATCTTACCGCTGAAATCCACAGTGATTTGTTGTTGTCCCAACAGTACTCGATCAAGCATTTCTTCTATCTTGCTTTCCTGAGTCTGGGGTGGTGGATTTTGATAGTAAGAGTTCGAGTAGCTCTTGCTGTTGTTGAAGGGTTTTTGAAATTGTGAACTTAGGTTACTTCTTTGGCCATTTTCAAAGAAGTTTCTGTTTCCGCCCTGGTTTCCAAATTTTTGGAATCCGGTACCTCCGATGTAGTTCACATCTTCTTCTCCTTCCCTATCTGCTACTTCTCCTTCAGCTGAACAGACTTCTTCCGTTCAGAGTCAGTGTTTTTGGTGCTGCTGCTGTTAGCAAGGTTTCGATAAGTCTTACGGCTTCCAACGGATTCCGAGTAGTGAAGTTTCATTCACTCGCCATATCAAGGGCCATTTGATACTGTAAGGCGAGACCTCGGAAGAAAGTGCTTAGCAGCTGCATTTTGTTAAATCCGTGGTGTGGACAGTCTCGC
>NW_022610938.1:95000-134464 GCF_000309985.2 Brassica rapa
ACCCGTGAGAGCCAGCAGCCGGACGTGTGGTGAACACATAACCCAAACCAATCCTAGAATCAAGCATGCTCTGATACCAACTTGGAAGACCCGATCCCGGCTCTTAAGCCCAAACTGATCTGCGGCCTTAACCTTTCAATCTAAGTCCGAGTGAACCAAGTTTTAAGTCTTATCTTTCTAGATTCAATTCAATTCAACAGAGGTTCAATACAATAAATCTAAACAAGGAAACATAAGGGGGAAATCAATTGTACAAATATAAACTGTGATTCATACATCATTCTTAGGTTCGTCCTAATAAGTTATACACACTTAGTCTAACAAAAGTTCACAAGTTGCACAATAGGCTATCAGTATTTTACACCTATCTACAATGACCCATTCACCACACATCTTCCCGTGGCATGAGTCTTCACGGTGCCTTTCCCTTACCACGGTCCATGTCCGATCCTGAAACTACACAAGACACAATGCACATTCATAAAAGCCGATATCCTAACATCAAGTCTAGATAAGCATCGTTCGGCTACTTAGAATCTATATCATGTCCAAACCAATATACTCAAATAAATTCCCAAAACTAATTAAAATTCATGATAATCCCTGATAAATCCCAAATAAGAGATTCCCATAAACAGTTTCCAACGAAACACACTAGAACATCCAAATCTGACCATGAACAGTCCGGCCAAAGGCCAAGGACTTGGATACTGAACCGGCCAGGGCATTGGTTCAGTATTCCCTGTATGAACTGAACAAACGAACACAAAAATCTGATAGGACAAGCAAATCTAAAGAGATAGAGAGAGAGTAGACGTAGGCTAGGGCCGAACGCTTGCCGTCCACACCACTGACCTTAGGCGTTCTCTCCCCTGGCGCCATCTCCTTCTCTTTGTCCTTCTCTCTGTCTCTCTGTTTGGTATCCATCTCCTCAGGCCTTGCTTCCCACGATCCGGTTTCAACTGGAACAGCCAAGCCTCTCGCTGGTTCTCTCCTTGGATCGCCGGTTCTCTCTTCTCTTTTTGGGGTTTGTCTCTCACGATTTTTGCAGAGGTTCCCCTCAAGAATTCTGTGTCAAATTCTGGATCCAGGGCTCTGTATTTATAGAGAGAGGGAGTCGGAACTACCATGGGGCCGAAGGGGTGGGAGTTGTAACCGAAAAGGTGTCTCTCTCTCCCTTGCAACCGTTCGGCAATAACTGCCCCCAACCGGTCCTCAACTGCCTCCAACTGCTCCTGTCCCTGTCGGTTCTCTATCCTGAAGCCAAAGCCAAGCCTTTTAACTGACCGTCCATACCGTGGCTGCACCATCTAACCGAACCACCATAACCATCCTTGTAATCGCCCCAACCGTCCTGGATATGAACACTCGGCCCAGCTGAGTTGAGCTGACTGCTAGCTGGTCCCAGCTGAGTGAGCTAGTCCTTATAGCTCCACGAGCTGATGCATACAGACTGATCTCCCATTGAGCTTCCCTGAGCTGCCCATGCTCAGCCACTGTCCCGTCCAGCACCCACATCACTCGTCCAGCTCTATTAAACTCATTCTTTCTTCACCCTGGTTAAGTCTCAGCACTTTGATGCCCTTAACCCTATGTCTGAGCCATGATACACTTGTCTACTGGTCTAATGACCTGACTGGTGCGTCTCTCCGCACCATGGCTCGTCCCAACGATCCTATCTCGGTCGGCTGTGCACCCGTAAGAGATCCAGCCAATCACCCGTTGACTCGCACACATGTAAGACTCCTTGGTCCGTGTTTCAAGACGGGTCGAATGGGGAGCCCACAGGCCGACGCCCTGAGCATGCAGATGCCGAGGCATGCCGTGAGGCGGGTGCTGCAGACTACGATTAAGGCAGCGACGTCTCCGCGGGCGTAACAAAAGCCCGGGCTTAGGTCACCACCTTAATCCGCATCGGTCCATGGCCCGAATCGATCAGCGGACCGGATTGCTCCGTTCCGCATCCGACCGGGATGAATCGCTGGCCCCCATCCGCTTCTCTCCCGATAATTTCAAGCACTCTTTGACTCTCATTTCAAAGATTTTTTCATCTTTACCTCGCGGTACTTGTTCGCTATTGGTCTCTCGCCCATATTTAGCCCTGGATGGAATTTACCACCCGATTGGGGCTGCTTTCCCAAACAACCCGACTCGTAAACAGCACCTCGTGGTGCGACAGGGTCCGGGCACGACGGGGCTCTCACTCTCTCTGGCGCCCCTTTCCAGGGAACTTGGGCCCGGTCCGTCGCTGAGGACACTTCTCCAGACTACAATTCGAACGCCAAAGACGTCCGATTTTCAAGTTGTGGTCTTCCCGGTGCGCTCGCCGTTACTAAGGGAATCCTTGTTAGTTTCTTTTCCTCCGCTTATTGATATGCTTAAACTCAGCGGGAGATCCCGCCTGACCAGGGGTCGTGTTGAGGACTTTGGGTCATCAAGAGTTTTTGGACCGGAACGTCTGCATATATGACGAGAATTGAATTCACCACCGCATGTCAAGACGCTCCTGGCATCCTTAGCTCGGATTTTGGCAAACCGCGTGCAGTAACACACGGGAGATCAGCTTTCGTCCCATATCCTTGAGAGGATGGGGGGACGACGATTTGTGACACCCAGGCAGACGTGCCCTCGGCCAGAAGGCTTGGGGCGCAACTTGCGTTCAAAGACTCGATGGTTCACGGGATTTTGAAATTCACACTAAGTACTTGCTACGTTCTTCATCGATGCGAGAGCCGAGATATCCATTGTCGAGAGTCGTTTTAGACTTTACATTGCAGCACTGCTTCCGAACAAACACCGTCTCCGGGTTGGCGAAAGCAGGTTATTTAGTTGCATTTTCCTTGACACTTTTCGTGCTGGGGTTTGGTGATATCCGGAATCTATGCGTATGATCCAACCAAAACTGAAGTCTTGGGCATGGATGAACGCATAACCACGGAATCGGCAGGCACAGTAAGAAACCGGCCTACCGAGAGTGATGTTTCATCGTTCTCAGGTCGTTCTGTTTCCAGGGTACGAGAATGATCCTTCCGCATGTTGACCTACGGAAACCTTGTTACGACTTCTCCTTCCTCTAAATGAAGGTTTAGTGGACTTCTCGCGACGTTGCAGACGGCAAACCACCCATGTCGCCGTGATCCGAACACTTCACCGGATCATTCAATCGGTAGGAGCGACAGGCGGTGTGTACAAAGGGCAGGTACATAGTTAACGTGAGCTGATGACTCGCGCTTACTAGGAATTCCTCGTTGCAGACCAACAATTGCAATGATCTATCCCCATCACGATGAAATTTCAAAGATTACCCGAGCATGTCGGCGAAGGTGTGAACTCGTTGAATACATCAGTGTAGCGCGCGTGCGGCCCAGAACATCTAAGGGCATAACAGACCTGTTATTGCCTCAAACTTCCTTGGCCTAAATGGCCATAGTCCCTCCAAGAAGCCGGCCGTTAAGGGATGCCTCCACGTAGCTAGTTAGCAGGCTGAGGTCTCGTTTGTTAACAGAATTAACCAGACAAATCGCTCCACCAACTAAGAACGGCCATGCACCAGCACCCATAGAATCAAGAAAGAGCTCTCAGTCTGTCAATCCTTACTATGTCTGGACCTGGTAAGTTTCCCCATGTTGAGTCAAATTAAGCCGCAGGCTCCACTCCTGGTGGTGCCCTTCCGTCAATTCCTTTAAGTTTCAGCCTTCCCAAAAACTTTGATTTCTCATAAGGTGCCAGCAGAGTCCTAAAAGCAACATTTGCTGATCCCTGGTCGGCATCGTTTATGGTTGAGACTAGGACGGTATCTGATCGTCTTGGAGCCCCCATCTTTCGTTCTTGATTAATGAAAACATCCTTGGAAAATGCTTTCGCAGTTGTTCATCTTTCATAAATCCAAGAATATTACCTCTGACTATGAAATACGAATGCCCCCGACTGTAACACCTCCGAACCGTCCTAGACATATGGTCGATCAACCGGCCAACAATCAAACAAGAAAATGACCGATCGACCGTCCAACACCCAGGGTTGGAGATGACTGAGCCAACCGGCCAGCCAACAATCAAACAAGAACATGACTGGCCGTCCAACCCAACACCATGGTCCGGAAGCGCTACGTGATGGGCTAGGGACGATCCGGTCAGAGTCACGAAATTTACTCCACGACTTAGACCAGTTCATCCACTAACTCGTCCCGCTGCGTCAAGGCACAAGGCTTTGCAACCCGTACCAAGAGTTAGCGTTCTCCGTTAGATCGAGGCCTAAGGCCTTTCAACCCGTACTACGACCTAACGTTGTGTTAGACCGGACTAGTCAAATCCCCTATATATTAAAAGAGAAGCATTACAACATATTTTTGTAGCCACATGTCATCACTATAATCATTCTTAGAATCCTTAGAAAAATATGTTGGTCCATATAAATATATAATAAACTTTTTGTTAAACTAACCATAAACTAATCATAAATGTTCTTCATTGTTTCCTCGAATAAAAATCACGGAATTACCTAAAGTGGCTAAAATATATATGACAATTAATGATTTTGAATAATAAAAATTTGATAAAAATTACTCTATTCTCTATCATTTTTAAAAAATTAACTAATTAAAATAAATTAAACAACCACGTTAACTATATAATAAAAATTTAGATTTTTTGGTATATGTTATATTTTGAATTTTTAAAAACAAATATAAATTACTAAAGTTGTTAAAAATCTCACATTGAAATTTTTGTGATCCATGGTTTAAAATTTATGTTATAACAAGATACAAATTATTATGAAATTACAGAAGTAGGAAGTCTCATTTAATAAATATTGTATATATATGTATGTTAATATTTTTTAAAAATAAATTATATACCATATAAAATACATAAGTATTTTAATTTTGAATTTGCTTTGAATGTTTTTGATAAACATTTTGAACAATTATTGACAACTTAATATTTAGATTTTAAACTTTTCATTGATTGTTTTTAAAATTATAAATTACTAAAACTATTAAACATCCCACAAATTTTTATTGTTATCATTTATTTAAAAATTTTGTTATAAAGAAATACAAACGATCAAAAATAATATGAATATAAAATATTTTTTAGCAGATGTCAATATTAAAAATGTACTTTATATCTATGTTAATATCATGTAAACTTAATTTTATAACATATAAAATTGAAAAAATGTTTGTCTCGATTAATAAAATTTATTTAAGTATTTGTACCAATTTAATTACATACGTAATAGTTACTAAAGTTTTTATTATTCAATATATATTTATTATTTCATAATATGTAAAAAATATATAATAATTAAAAATAATTTATATAATATTCATCCCGCCCAAAGGGCGGGTCTTAACCTAGTATCAGAGTACTCATGAAGCGCATATAAAACATTTACTTTTATTGATTGAGGAAATATACATACATTAGTATAATTCGAGACCGGTCCCGGCCTAATGCCAAATCGAGTAAACTATACACAAATCCACAATACCGTTAACAAAAGGCATGAAAATCTACACCGGCGGTCCTAACATCCTGCACCCAGCTATCCGATCATCCTTACCTAAGCTACCTGCAAAAAGGACAACGGAGTTGGATGAGTAACCTAATGTTTCTCAGTGAATTATGATCCCCAACTAACAAATACAACCGCTCGCCATCCCAACACAAAAAAATCTAAGACGAGGAGTTCACCTAACAATAACTTAACAACAATAATAATCATCACTCGATACTTCCCCATGGAAACCCGAGTGACTCAACAAGAACATAAACATAAATAACATAGGCAGCGGAATATAATCCACCACTAGCATAATAATATAATATATGCTTCGACTCTACACCTTAACTACACATCCTCACTCGAGCTTTTTCATCACATACACAACCATGGAACACCTAACTCGCAGCCACAAAGGCACACGGCTTAGAACATCCAACATAACTGACATCTAACCCTATAAGGTATCACATGACGGAGCATGCTTTCTAGCAACCTCTCCGTACAGAGCATGCTTAGGCAACCTCTCTGCCCAGCCGCGTAGGGACATACTCTAGCAACCTTCCTTGCCGCAAACTAACATGCAGCACCCACCAAGGATACCACATGATGCAGCATGCTTTCTAGCAACCTCCCCGTACAGAGCATGCTTTATGCAACCTCTCTGCCAAGCCGCATAGGGACATGCTAACGTAACCTTCCTTGCCGCGTAACACCAAAAACACAACACTAGCATTGCTGATCAGGCAAGATATCGGCAAAGCTCGATACTAAACACTAGTACCAGCAATCCGGCCTATATGGTCGAGGACGCTAAGTACAACACTAACTAGGAACTCATCCTATATGGCCTAGATCCCTTACTAACTCAAAAATACATGTACTAGCAATTCGGTCTATATGACCTAAGTTTCCTAGTACTAACATATAATCACAATCCATGCATGCAAACAGATAATAACGCAATAGCAATAATCATCTATGCATGCTATCTAACAGCCTAGCAATCAACCAAGGATAGATTACATAATACCTATCTATCCACAACCTAGCGATATTATCTAAGGGTTCGTATTTGCTAACTAACCAAGCAACCTAACCATTAGCATGCTACTACGATTCCCAAGCAATAACTAAGCATGCTATCAACTCAATCAATCAACCTCAACTATTAGCTATTCAAACCGTTACTCAGTTAGAATCGGCCTCCTGCCATGATCCAACTTCCAATTAACAGGAACCTGCATGAAAACAAGTCAGCAATCAATTGATCACTACTCACAATGTTCCTTGCCGATAAGCAGCTGGTTGATCGGAGAATACTTGGCCTAAACCCAATGGATGACTTGACTGGACTGGACTGGACTGATCTGGACTCCGACAGAACCTCCTCTAGCTTCTGGACAGTTCTTCGCCCTTCTCGGCGGAATATCGAGCAGAACTTTGACTGATCTGAACCCGTGGAACTGAACTAACACCAGATGGCACCTCCACTTGATCATCATAGGAACTGACTATAATGGACGGATTGATTTGGACAGAGCTTCCGCCTCACAATCGTACAGAATCATCGATTGGACGGAACTGGCCTTCTCGGTGGAGTATAGGTCTTCAGAATCGACCATACTCTACATGGACCACTTTCTTTCTGAAATGATCTTGACTTGATTGATCTTCAATTGGACAGAACCTTCCTTTGGCGCTGATTCGAAATCAGTAGAGAACTGATCTCGAAAACTCTCTCAATAGCTCGGAATCACTTGCTTACTTTTTCTACTTTTCTCTCATGTTTTAAAATGGCTTTGGAGAGGTCTGGATGTGTTGAAATGAGCAGGGGTCGTGGGGTATTTATTGAAGACAACAGCCAATCAGATTCAGGTTGGTGGCCGCCCGTGTGTCGCTCCGCATGGCTCCGGACGCATGCACAGCGGCACCTCAAGCTCCACATGGCTGGCTGCATGTCCAGGACACATGCAGGACGCCACCACTCCTCCCAGATGTCAGGCTGCATGACTGGAGCTCATGCAAGGCGCCACAAATCCTCACACATGTCGATCAGCATGCTTCGGTTGCATGCGTCGCGACATCTCGTGCTTGGCCGCTCCACCTCGTGCTTCTATGTGTCAGGCTGCATGTACTGCTTCCATGCACGTCTACACCTCCTCCTCGTATTGACACTCAGCTACTAATGTGATGGACAGAATGTCCTGGCCATATGCATAGAGACACCTCGAGCTTCTTGGTTGCTAGATTAATTGATTCTAAAATCTAGTTGAACATTACCAACCTTGAAATTGGTAAACCCTAGCAATGAGATTGAATGCATTTAAATTGATTATCTTGCTTGTACTATGTGGTCGTGTGGCCTTGCTTGATAATATTGGCTTGCATTTGTTTGAATCATGAGATTGAAAGCCGTTTGGCTTAATGCATATCTAAGTGGCTGTGTGGCCTAGTATCCGGATGGTCATATGACCCAGACTGCATCATGATCCGATCCTTAAGATCGTTGTATCACATAATGGCCGTGAGGTCCAAGAATTATAGAGAGACTTATGAAATCATATGCACTGATTATTTGAATTGGTTGCAAGAATTCTAAATCAAGAATTGATTGATAATATGATTTCATATGCCGAGATTTGAGCCTATGGATTATGCCATTCTAAATCTCTCTGGAGATAATTATCTAGAATGGGCAATCAACATTTCAGTTATCCTGAAATCAAGAGGACTCGGAAGGAGTATCATTCAGGGTGATTATGCAACTAGAAGTGAAAAGTTAAGAGCCATTACAATAATGCGCCATCATCTCAATGAGGAACTGATAAATCAGTATCTACATATTGAGAATCCTCGTGACCTTTGGACAGAATTAAGATCCAGATACACTATAGTGTTATTACCAAAGGTCAGACATGAATGAATGAGTCTCAGATACCAAGACTTTGAGTGTGTGGATGAATATCACTTTGCTTTGTCCAAAGTCGTTTACCAACTGAGACTATATGGTGAAGTGGTAACAGATGATGATGTATTGTTCAAGACATACTCCACATTATATCCAGGAGACCTGTTATCGAAACATATCTATAGAGAAAGAGCCAAAGCTACGTAGCGACCGAGCTCTTCCGAAACGTTGATACGACAGCAGTCCATGCATTTTCGTCAAACCATCGATGCTATCTCCCGAAGACCGTAGCAAACTCAGTTCATGTTTTCCGCCATTCTAAATCATCGATCAAACTTTGCGGGTAAAACCGAGAAAGAGAATGGGTCTTGTGCTGAGTTAAATCCAATTGAATTCCCATCCTGCTCCTTGTATCCAATTGTAGTGTTCAGCTCATCCAGCTCCTCTTCACTGTCACTCTCCTCCAGCTCTTTATACCCAAGATCAGCTACTGGTTCAGTCATGCTCACATCATCTTGCTCAAATGTAGCTTCTAGTTCAAGCCTGGTTGCATCAGTACTCATCGACACGGGAAGCAGAGTCAATGTAATCTTCCATGACACTCTCAATCGAATGAGCATTGAACTCGGGGAAGTAATTCCGACCCCGAAACCACTCACGGGCTTTTCGGGTGAAGTATCGATGACCCTCAGATCAATTCAGTTGCCAGTTATGGCCAAGGAGATCACGAAAATCGTCGAGTTCGTGGTAGTCGATCATCCCGCTATCTACAACGTGATCATCGGAACTCCATGGTTCAACGCCATGCAAGCAGTTCCGTCAACCTACCACATGGGTCTCAAATTTCCAACCCCAAGCGGAGTCGCAGCTATCTGGGAATGTCAAAAACAGTTGCGGCTATGCTTCCTCGCAGAGCACAAGTTAAGGCAAATCGCGACTTCTGCAACGGCAAATCGCAAACGCACGAAGAGAGATCAATCTTCGGCCAAAAATTCCCCAAGAAAAGACGATTTAACATCGTCTGCCGATGCAAACGCCTCGGACGTCGAAACTCAACACGAGTCCGAAGCCAACGCTACAACTCAACCGGGATATCCGGAAAAGAACATTGACCAAGCCATGATCGTAACGATCAAGGCGGTCAGCACGGCGACAACCGCCGAGTAAAAAACGCTCGCGGCATGAAACAGAACTATGAGATGGCTTGATCCTCGAAAGGGGTACGTAGGCAGCTCGTCGAAAGACGAGTTCAGCGATCCCCCTCCCTAAAAAGGGGGGGGGGGAGTGGGTGCGTATACTCGCATAGTCCCACATAGGAAAAGATGCATCATTGTAACCGAGTTTTTAGAAATTCCAAAAGCTTTTACTACAATTGCTCCTTTTTATCAAAACGCTTACGCTTCAGTTAACGCAAAAAGTTTCAGGACAGGCCTAGAAACTTTAAGACTCTTGTCAGCGGCCTCATCCGGCCCAAAATCGCAAAATAATCATCCTTCAACACTTAAAAATACACGTATAGTCCTCTAAACAACTGCGAGACATCGCAAAGTTAAAATTCGAGATGATACGAACAAATTGTCCGAACGTGACCACCAAAACCTTACACCCGTTCGTTGATTGGCCCCGACGAACACACCAGCCGTCTTAAACAAACGCAACTCGATCACTCTTTTGATCTTCAAACGTCCAACGCAAAGACGAAAGCACGCTACAACAAAAATCCAAAATTTTGGTTTAACACTTCTAGTTGGCTTAAAAATTGTCTCTGAGAAGATGCTCGATTCGTACCAAACAAGTCGTATAAGCCGAGAACCTATCGCGGACTTTAAATCGGTACGAATCAGGAAGAAATTGCAACAGGAAAAATGATAGCCGGCTAGTCACCGCACAAACCTTAAACCAAAAGTAAACCTAGGTCTTGCCCAAAACCCATCGCATTGGTCTCAAACATCTAAAGACATGATATCTAAATGATACGAGATCTTAAACCATGTCTCTCCGTTCGCATCTCAATGTTCCCGAAAATCGTAAGAATAAGTAATTTTCTACTCATATTTACTTCGAACATACTTAGGAAAATTCGAAATGAAACATCCATCATATATATAAAACCCCGTAAAGCGATAGGGATTCAAAGCCACCAACGGCCAGTCCGGTAAACAAAAAAACTGCCAAAACAGGCCCATACAATCTCTCGAAATAAAGGCCACATTCGGCCACAAACATATAATGGATAAAAAAGCACCTCCCTCTCAATGATCACTCCACCTCTCAAGGTCCAAAGTAAAAGTCCCCGGACAACGAAGAACCGAACGCATCCGCAGGACGATCCACTTCCTCGCCACCATCGGGAAACCCGGTCGCAACCTCCTCAATATCAGGGGAAACCGGGATGGAATCCCATAATCCTTGGATCCTCCCATCGATCAACGGAATGAGCGTCCCAGCATGAGCATGTTCATTCATGCCGCTCTTCATCAAACTCATTTCCTTCTCGAAGATGTAGTCGTCGGCTCGCGTCCTCCAAAAACTTCCAACTGAACCACGGCACTCACGGAAATCGCCCACCGAGGTAAAGGCATCCTTGCGGTTCTCATACTTGACTTTGAACTGAAAGGCACGAGTCTTCATCACGTCGACGATCTCCCTCTTGCCCTTCCTTTCCGCCTTGTGGATAGCCCTCGCATGATCACGAACGAGTTGCGCGTCTCGCTCTAACATCTCCCCTTGCACGCGAGCGAGATCTCGTTCCGCTTTCTCCGCCTTAAGGCGATAGACCATGGCTTCCCTATGGCTCGCCTCAATGGCCGAGCCAAGCAAGTTGAGGCCCTGCGAAACCGGTTAACACGTTACAAGGAAAAAAAGAAACGCCTAGGCAATCTCCAAAATTTTTTTTTTTTAAATCTAACCCCGTTGATAATGCGAGACCCTTCCGCGATGACTTTCGGCCTTCCTGATTCATTTGTAGGTGGAGGAGCATCGAACCCGGAGGGAAGATCAGCGAAGAAATCATCAAAGTCCAGAATAGGAACCTTTCTAGTACTGCTTCCATCGCCGTAAGCAAGGTCTGGATCCCATCCCGAAAGCATAGAATCGTCCGTCAAAAATTCTATGTCACCAAGATCGATATCCTTCCCCTTCGAAGAGTTCAACCCCGTCGCAGCAGTGGGGGCAGCATCAGGACCCTGATCATCGGGCTCGAATTCGTTCCCCGTTTCCGTAGGACCGGGACACACAAATCTCAAAGCCTTCCGAACTCGCTTTGGCGTAAAGGAAGTCCAGAAAAACGGACCATTCCTAGAAGATCCTTCACTTCAATCATATCCTCGGGGAACGGGGCAAGCGGGTGGATGAAGGGACGATCATTCGGAAACCTCCGGAGCAATGGGATACAACTCTCTTCAACAGATGCAGCGTCTATATGAACAAAGAAGAAAAACGTATTCCATGAGTTGAAGTTGGAGATGAACCTCTTAACCACCGACATGAAGCTCCGAGGAACCAGCCTATACTTGTCCTTATTCTTGACGAGCTGTAGCCTCAAAAGTGCTTCAAAGTGATCAACGGAAAGGGAGAGACCATGCTCGTAGCTCAGGATCAGGATTCCAATGAGGTGCTGAATGGCAAGGGGATTCAGCTGGCTTATCGCCACCTCGAAACGGTCCAACACTCGGACGACGATTTTGGGAATAGAGAACCACAAGCGACAACGCACTACGAACGCTTTGTAGCAAGTAAAATAACCCTCCGGGGGGCTATTAGCACGCTCCCCTCGACGAGGAACTCCGGAATTCCACCGTGCTTGAAATGTGGTAGAACGACCGCATGATCTCGAGGATCTCGTCGGTACTTCTGCTTGGAGCCCCTTCCTCGACTGCACGATGGGTCAGGACCGGGAACGACTTCTCTTTGGCAGGACTGATCGAAACGTAATGCACAACCCACCATGCCTCATTCTCGGCGGGATCTACCAAGTGAGTCACGAACTCTATCTTCGGAACAAGGAGCTCTTCATGAGCACTTGCGGACGAAGATCCTTTCCTCGAAATCTTTTTCTTACTCGACAATTTTATACTCCTCTTTTTGGAAACTAGAAGAAAAAGGATAGAGAGAAAGAAAGAAATTTTTCTTAAGTGAAATCTTTGAGAAAACAAGCAAGTGAAAAAATTGTGAAGAAGTTACCTCCCTTCTTATAGGCATGATGAATTACTATTGACTTGCAGATTTTCGGACACAAATTTCGCCCAAATACACCAATCTCGTCAAAACTCGCCATACCGCGCGTTAGAATCTCGCTGGAAATCCATGATTCTAACGGGCTGGGGGGCTAACTGTTAGGGTCGAAAACGGTCACGATGAAGTTAAGGTTCAAATCTCTGCAATATATAAGTATGACTCTCCACAACATAGCTTTTTGAGATAAAGTTTCATCTCGAACTTCATTTAGATCAAACATAAGCCATCGCAAACATACCCAAACCGAGTACGGATAAGTTCGAGTATGACAATCAGAACACAGATAAACCAAACTCGGTCATTGTGTAACTACCGCACATGGACGCTGTCCGGTCGCTATGTAGCGACCAAGCTCGGTAGCTACGTAACGCTCGGTCGCTACGTAGCAACCGAGCGTTCGTCCCGCTCGGTCTCTATGTAGCGACCCGGCTCGAGCCAAAGCTTGGTCGCTACGTAGCTACCGAGCGTTCATCCCGCTCGGTCGCTACGTAGTGACCGAGCTCTTCTGAAACGTCGATACGACACCAGTCCATGCATTCTTGTCAAACCATCGATGCTATCTCCCGAAGACCATAGCAAACTCAGTTCATGTTTTCTGCCATTCTAAATCATCGATCAAACTTTGCGGGTAAAACAGCGGAAAGTTCATTCTTTATCGAAAGAAGTCGCAGTAAGCGCTTCGAGCCGGAAGACGGCCCAAAGGGAGCTAAAACACGACTCGAGGCCCATCCTACGATTTCTTAATAAAAAGCCCTTAAACCGTAGCATGGTTTACGCTTGGCGCGCAAGGAAGGATAAATGCCAAGTTTCCGCGGATAAATACGAAATTTGGAGGATAATTACGAAGATTGGATAAAATGGAATATCTCCATTTTATGCTATGACGGCTTAAGGGCAGATGAGTAAAAGCGTAAACCAACCTTGGAGCGAGTATATAAGGAGTCCTAGGCGAGAGGAATGGGGAGAGAACTTTTTGAGAGAAAACTTAGCACTTAGAGCAATTTAGACATATTTTGTTTTTGTTATTCGAGCTGCGACTCAATTTGGTTATTGCCGTCTTAGGGTTTTAGAACTAGGAATCTCACCGACAGCTCTTGTAGCCCAGGCTCTTACCTTGTTGTAACGCTCAAACGCGAATTCAGAATAAGATCTACTTTGCTCTCTTTTTGATTTCTTATACTTTATCGTTGTTATTCTCGTGTTCTGATTGCTTGACGTGTGGTATTAGAAGATATCCGGGACCTCTAGGAAACTAGGGTTTTCCTAGTTTCTTTATTTTAACGGAAATAGACAGTGTGAATTTCAGTTCCCACACACACAGGACGTCCGTGTGTGTCTGTGTGTGTCCGTCAGCACACAAAGGACGTCTGTGGCTGTCCATCAGTACACATTTCAGCACGCTGGTCCTTGGACTCAACACGCTGGCCTTTCCTGTGGACTGTTTGGGTGATTTTGGCCCATGTGTGCTGTATGTTCAGTACACACAGGATGCCCGTGCGTGTCCATCAGCACACACATGACATTCGTGTGTGTCCGTCAGCACACACAGAACGTCCGTGGCTGTCCGTGTGTGTCCGTCAGCACACACAGGACGTCTGTGGCTGTCCATCAGTACACATATTAGCACGTTGGTCCTTGGACTCAGCATGCTGACCCTTTCCGTGGACTTTTTGGGTGATTTTAGCCCATGTGGGCTGTCTGTTCAGTACACACAGGACGGCCGTGGGTGTCCACCAGCACACACAGGACGTCCGTGGCTGTCCGTGTGTGTCCGTCTGTGCCCATCTAGGTCCGTCAGCACACACATGATGTATGTGGCTATCCATCAGTACACATATCAGCACGTTGGTCCTTGGACTCAGCACGCTGGCCCTTCCCGTGGACTGTTTGGGTGAGTTTGGCCCACGTGGGCAGTGTGTTCAGTACACACAGGACGTCCGTGGGTGTTCGCTAGCACACACAGGACGTCCGTGGGTGTTCGCTAGCACACACAGGACGTCCATGGCTGTCTGTGGCTGTCCATCATATTACACAGGACATCCGTGGCTGTCTGTGTTTGTCCGTGTGTGTCCGTCAGCACACACAGGACGTAGGTGGGTGTCCATCAGCACACACAGGACGTCCGTGTATGTTCGTCAGCAATAACACGACTTCCGTGGCAGTCCGTGTGTGTCCATGTGTGTCCGTCAGCACACACAGGACGTCCATGGCTGTCCATCAGTACACATATCAGCACGTTGGTCCTTGGACTCAGCACGCTGGCCCTTCCCGTGGACTGTTTGGGTGATTTTGGCCCGTGTGGGCTGTCTGTTCAGTACACACAGGACGTTCGTGGGTGTCCGCCAGCACAGACAGGACGTCCGTGGCTGTCCGTCAGCACACACATGACGTCCGTGCCTGTCCGTGTGTGTCCATGTGTGTCCGTCAGCACACAAAGGACGTCCATGGCTGTCCATCAGTACACATATCAGCATGCTGGTCCTTGGACTCAGCACGCTGGCCCTTCCTGTGGACAGTTTGGCTGATTTCGGCTCACGTGGGCTGTCTGTTCAGTACACGCCGGACGTCCGTGGGTGTCCGCTAGAACACACAGGACGTCCGTGGCTGTCCGTCAGCACACACATGACGTCTGTGGCTGTCCGTGTGTATCCATGTGTGTCCGTCAGCACACACAGGACGTCTGTGGCTGTCCATCAGTACACATATCAGCACGCTGGTCCTTGGACTCAGCACGCTGGCCCTTCCTGTGGACTGTTCGGGTGATTTTGGCCCACGTGGGCGGTAAGTTCAGTACACACAGGACGTCCGTGGGTGTCCGCCAGCAGAGACAGGACGTCCGTGGGTGTCCGCCAGCACACACAGGACGTCTGTGGCTGTCCGTCAGAACACACAGGACGTCCGTGGCTGTCCGTGTATGTCCGTGTATGTCTGTCAGCACACACAGGACGTACATGGTTGTCCGTCAGCACACACAGGACGTCCGTGTGTGTCCGTCAGCACACACAGGACGTCTTTGGCTGTCCGTGTGTGTCCATGTGTGTCCGTCAGCACACACAGGACTTATGTGGCTGTCCATCAGTACACAAATCAGTACTTTGGTCCTTGGACTCAGCACGCTGACCCTTCCCGTGGACTGTTTGGGTGATTTTGGCCCACATGGGCTGTCTGTTCAGTACACACAGGATGTCCGTGGCTGTCTGTATGTGTCCCTGTGTGTCCGTCAGCACACACAGGACGTCCGTGGCTGTCTGTGGCTGTCCATCAGTACACATATCAGCACGTTGGTCCTTGGACTCAACACGCTGGCCCTCCCCGTGGACTGTTTGGCTGATTTTGGCCCATGTGGGCAGTGTGTTCAGTACACACAGGACGTCCGTGGGTGTCCGCCAGCACACACAGGACGTCCATGGCTGTCTGTGGCTGTCCGTCAGAACACACAGGACGTCCGTGGGTGTCCGCCAGCACACACAGGACGTCCATGGCTGTCTGTGGCTGTCCGTCAGAACACACAGGACGTCCGTGGCTGTAAGTGTTTGTCCTTGTGTGTCCGTGTGTATCCGTCAGCCCACACAGGACGTACGTGGGTGTCCGTCAGCACACACAGGACGTCTGTGTATGTCCGTCAGCGCACACAGGACGTCTGTGGTGGTCCGTGTGTATCCGTGTGTGTCCGTCAGCACACACAGGACGTCCGTGGCTGTCCATCAGTACACATATCAGCACGTTGGTCCTTGGACTCAACACGCTGGCCCTCCCCGTGGACTGTTTGGCTGATTTTGGCCCATGTGGGCTGTCTGTTCAGTATACACAGGACGTCCTTGGGTGTCCGCCAGCACACACAGGACGTCCGTGGCTGTCTGTGGCTGTCCGTCTGTGTCCGTCAGCACACACAGGACGTCAGTGGCTTTCCATCAGTACACATATCAGCACGCTGGTCCTTGGACTCAGCACGCTGGCCCTTCCCGTGGACTGTTTGGGTGATTTTGGCCCACGTGGGCTGTCTGTTCAGTACACACAGGACGTCCGTGGGTGTCTGCCGGCACAGACAAGACGTCCGTGGCTGTCTGCAGCACACACATGACGTCCGTGCCTGTCCGTGTGTGTCCATGTGTGTCCGTCAGCACACACAGGACGTCCATGGCTGTCCATCAGTACACATATGAGCACGTTGGTCCTTGGACTCAGCACGCTGGCCCTTCCCGTGGACTGTTTGGGTGAGTTTGGCCCACGTGGGCAGTGTGTTCAGTACACACAGGACGTCCGTGGGTGTTCGCTAGCACACACAGGACGTCCATGGCTGTCTGTGGCTGTCCATCATATTACACAGGACATCCGTGGCTGTCTGTGTTTGTCCGTGTGTGTCCGTCAGCACACACAGGACGTAGGTGGGTGTCCATCAGCACACACAGGACGTCCGTGTATGTTCGTCAGCACACACAGGACTTCCGTGGCAGTCCGTGTGTGTCCATGTGTGTCCGTCAGCACACACAGGACGTCCATGGCTGTCCATCAGTACACATATCAGCACGTTGGTCTTTGGACTCAGCACGCTGGCCCTTCCCGTGGACTGTTTGGGTGATTTTGGCCCGCGTGGGCTGTCTGTTCAGTACACACAGGACGTTCGTGGGTGTCCGCCAGCACAGACAGGACGTCCGTGGCTGTCCGTCAGCACACACATGACATCCGTGCCTGTCCGTGTGTGTCCATGTGTGTCCGTCAGCACACAAAGGACGTCCATGGCTGTCCATCAGTACACATATCAGCATGCTGGTCCTTGGACTCAGCACACTGGCCCTTCCTGTGGACAGTTTGGCTGATTTCGGCCCACGTGGGCTGTCTGTTCAGTACACGCCGGACGTCCGTGGGTGTCCGCTAGAACACACAGGACGTCCGTGGCTGTCCGTCAGCACACACATGACGTCTGTGGCTGTCCGTGTGTATCCATGTGTGTCCGTCAGCACACACATGACGTCTGTGGCTGTCCATCAGTACACATATCAGCACGCTGGTCCTTGGACTCAGCACGCTGGCCCTTCCTGTGGACTGTTCGGGTGATTTTGGCCCACGTGGGCTGTAAGTTCAGTACACACAGGGCGTCCGTGGGTGTCCGCCAGCGGAGACAGGACGTCCGTGGGTGTCCGCCAGCACACACAGGACGTCTGTGGCTGTCCGTCAGAACACACAGGACGTCCGTGGCTGTCCGTGTATGTCCGTGTGTGTCTGTCAGCACACACAGGACGTACATGGGTGTCCGTCAGCACACACAGGACGTCCGTGGCTGTCTGTGGCTGTCCGTCAGCACACACAGGACGTCCGTGGCTGTCTGTGGCTGTCCATCAGTACACATATCAGCACGTTGGTCCTTGGACTCAACACGCTGGCCCTCCCCGTGGACTGTTTGGCTGATTTTGGCCCATGTGGGCTGTCTGTTCAGTATACACAGGACGTCCTTGGGTGTCCGCCAGCACACACAGGACGTCCGTGGCTGTCTGTGGCTGTCCGTCTGTGTCCGTCAGCACACACAGGACGTCCGTGGCTTTCCATCAGTACACATATCAGCACGCTGGTCCTTGGACTCAGCACGCTGGCCCTTCCCGTGGACTGTTTGGGTGATTTTGGCCCACGTGGGCTGTCTGTTCAGTACACACAGGACGTCCGTGGGTGTCTGCCGGCACAGACAAGACGTCCGTGGCTGTCCGTCAGCACACACATGACGTCCGTGTATGTTCGTCTGCACACACAGGACTTCCGTGGCAGTCCGTGTGTGTCCATGTGTGTCCGTCAGCACACACAGGACGTCCATGGCTGTCCATCAGTACACATATGAGCACGTTGGTCCTTGGACTCAGCACGCTGGCCCTTCCCGTGGACTGTTTGGGTGAGTTTGGCCCACGTGGGCAGTGTGTTCAGTACGCACAGGACGTCCGTGGGTGTTCGCTAGCACACACAGGACGTCCATGGCTGTCTGTGGCTGTCCATCATATTACACAGGACATCCGTGGCTGTCTGTGTTTGTCCGTGTGTGTCCGTCAGCACACACAGGACGTAGGTGGGTGTCCATCAGCACACACAGGACGTCCGTGTATGTTCGTCAGCACACACAGGACTTCCGTGGCAGTCCGTGTGTGTC
Source organism: Brassica rapa (assembly GCF_000309985.2). Lineage (NCBI taxonomy): Eukaryota > Viridiplantae > Streptophyta > Magnoliopsida > Brassicales > Brassicaceae > Brassica > Brassica rapa. The sequence continues at coordinate 113,786 of NW_022610938.1, forward strand.
CATGTGTGTCCGTCAGCACACACAGGACGTCCATGGCTGTCCATCAGTACACATATCAGCACGTTGGTCCTTGGACTCAACACGCTGGCCCTCCCCGTGGACTGTTTGGCTGATTTTGGCCCATGTGGGCTGTCTGTTCAGTATACACAGGACGTCCTTGGGTTTCCGCCAGCACACACAGGACGTCCGTGGCTGTCTGTGGCTGTCCGTCTGTGTCCGTCACCACACACAGGACGTCCGTGGCTTTCCATCAGTACACATATCAGCACGCTGGTCCTTGGACTCAGCACGCTGGCCCTTCCCGTGGACTGTTTGGGTGATTTTGGCCCACGTGGGCTGTCTGTTCAGTACACACAGGACGTCCGTGGGTGTCTGCCGGCACAGACAAGACGTCTGTGGCTGTCCGTCAGCACACACATGACGTCCGTGCCTGTCCGTGTGTGTCCATGTGTGTCCGTCAGCACACACAGGACGTCCATGGCTGTCCATCAGTACACATATGAGCACGTTGGTCCTTGGACTCAGCACGCTGGCCCTTCCCGTGGACTGTTTGGGTGAGTTTGGCCCACGTGGGCAGTGTGTTCAGTACACACAGGACGTCCGTGGGTGTTCGCTAGCACACACAGGACGTCCATGGCTGTCTGTGGCTGTCCATCATATTACACAGGACATCCGTGGCTGTCTGTGTTTGTCCGTGTGTGTCCGTCAGCACACACAGGACGTAGGTGGGTGTCCATCAGCACACACAGGACGTCCGTGTATGTTCGTCAGCACACACAGGACTTCCGTGGCAGTCCGTGTGTGTCCATGTGTGTCCGTCAGCACACACAGGACGTCCATGGCTGTCCATCAGTACACATCTCAGCACGTTGGTCTTTGGACTCAGCACGCTGGCCCTTCCCGTGGACTGTTTGGGTGATTTTGGCCCGCGTGGGCTGTCTGTTCAGTACACACAGGACGTTCGTGGGTGTCCGCCAGCACAGACAGGACGTCCGTGGCTGTCCGTCAGCACACACATGACGTCCGTGCCTGTCCGTGTGTGTCCATGTGTGTCCGTCAGCACACAAAGGACGTCCATGGCTGTCCATCAGTACACATATCAGCATGCTGGTCCTTGGACTCAGCACGCTGGCCCTTCCTGTGGACAGTTTGGCTGATTTCGGCCCACGTGGGCTGTCTGTTCAGTACACGCCGGACGTCTGTTGTAGTACCCACGACTGAGGTTCCCATCATCCGCAAAGGTCCTACCACAAGGTCCGGCTCAAGGGTTATAAGGGCTGGATTTGCCAAAGCCGTCCAGGAGTTGCTTGCACAGGAACAAACCGGATTCAAGCAACTATTGATCCAGGAGTTGGCCGACTTAAAGCTTGAAGACACCAGCGAGTCATTAGAGGTTCCAGACTCCTTCCATTCAAGCCAATTCTCCTCCATCGACCAGAATGGAGCCGGCCTGATCATTTCCACCTTCATCCTCAATCCATCCAACCCACTTGCTTCCGGTTCAGAGATGTAGCCGTCCATCAGAAGGAGTAGTATGTGTTGTACTCTTTTTCCTTATCGGGTTTTGTCCCACTGGGTTTTTCCGAAAGGTTTTAATGAGGCAACATGCAAGCATACTATGAGTTCTGATCCGGACATCTCAAGCCGCGACCGGTCTATTGCTTTTCTTTAATTTATTTTCGGTTAAGACTATGGCCATTTGTCTAGGCCTTTTTATCTTTTAGAGTCCATTAAGGAACAGCTATTTAAACTCTTGTAGTAGCCAAATTTTCGGCCAAGTCTTTTTATGAAATCGATTTGCTTTAGCAAAGGAAACCCTAAGTCTTTCAGTTGTGTGAAACATTGAGAGCAGCCGTGTGATATATCAAAGAGCCGATCCATTGTTCTTTGTGGCGTCCTTCGATCCATTCCATTCCTTGTCCGAATCTTGAGAGAGACATACGTCCAGCAAGAGCCGGATCCATACCTATCTTCCTGTCCGACCTAGGCATCTAGCTGAGAGAGACATACGTCCAGCAGCTGATCCCATCCGCCAATCTTCTCCTTTCTTATCTTTTGTTTTAGATTTCATTCAATCAATTCCATAAAAACCAAAAGAATCATATCTTGTTTCTGTTCTTGTTCCTGTTAAAGATTCATTAAAAGTTCCCTATCTGTTCAGGTTCGATCGCAAGCAAGAGACGAGCCGGCCAGTACCATCCGTCCGAGGCAAAGCTGAACCGCGGAACGGCCATCCGTCCGTGCGTCCGTCCGTCCGTTCGACCCTCCGACCCGTGCCTACAACATTTTGGTATCAGAGCTGAAGTTTCCTGCGAAACTCAGTTCTTTCTGAACCCTAGCCGTCACCATTCAAAAAAAAAAAATATTTACTTTCCTTTTTAAATTTTCGGATTTTTCTCCAAGTTTTCCATTTTTTTTAAAAAGAAGTTTTACTTTCTTTCCAAGTTTTCGAAAATCAAAAAAAAATAAATAAATATTCATCTTTCCTTTTTTTTCAACTTGATTCGATTTTTACCATAAATTCTTGCATTTACTCTTAGCCTTGGTCGATACTCAACGTATCCGACCCAAGCAACTATTTAACCCCCCCCCCCCCTGCCTTTTAATCTTTCTTTGAAGTTTCTTTGCAGAGAACTATGGGAGATGTAGGTCAAGACCAAGCGGCCATAAACGCTCAGCTCTTAGCTGACAATGAAGAACTTAGGGCGAGCCTTAGGACTATCACCGCCGAGCTTGCTCAGCTACGGCAGGGAGGCAGGCCCAACGGACCTCGACCACCAGGAAGGCGTCAGCCGGATCCGCATGACACTGACTCGGACGCGGACAGTACCGATGACACGCACAGTCAGGACGAGGAGAGGCCGAACCGGGGAGGTAGGAGGAACGCGCGAGGACCCCGGGCCCAAGTAGGAGGAGGCCGCGACCATAGGGGAGGTCGAGACCGAGAGGATGAAGAGCCCTGGTTGGGAGGCAAGGCGCTTAAGCTTCATCCCCCAACGTTTGCTGGCAAGGTTGATCCGGATGCCTACATCGTGTGGGAGAAGCGCATGGAGTACATCTTCGACTATTACCAATATAGTGAAGCCAAGAAGGTTGCCCTAGCAGCAGCCCAGCTGACGGACAATGCTCTTTCGTGGTGGGATCGAGACGTTGCCAAGTCCGGGCCAGTGTGGAGAGCGCGTAATTGGACCGAGATGCGGACCAAGCTTCGCGCGAGGTACATTCCATCTTACTACCAGCGTGATGTGCTAAAACGTTTTCGTAAACTTACGCAGGGAACTAAGACTGTGGAGGAATACTTTGAGGAGTTCGAGGCTCTTAGGAATAAGCTTGAGACCGACGAGCCCGAGGAGACAATGATGTCCCAATTCCTGGAAGGGCTGCAAGACCGCATTGCCCGCAAGGTGGAGAGACAACACTATGAAGACTTCAACGATCTATTGCACTTTGCTACGCAAGCCGAGCAGCACATCAAGCGCAAGACGGCCAGTACCAGCCGCAGTAAACCTGCTTGGACTCAACCGGGTTCAAAGCAAGGCGACAAGGGCAAGACGATTGAGATTGAGAGCCGATTCAAGACAAACCCGGCTGAATCGTCCAATGCATCAAAGCCGGAGCAGGGTAAGACTCAAGCCCAAAATTTGCGTACTCGTGACATCATTTGTTATAAGTGTCAGGGCAAGGGCCACTATGCTCGGGATTGTCCAAACAAACGAGTGATGGTCCTAAAGGGGGATGGCGAGTATGAATCCCAAGATGAGGCAGAGGCCGCGGCAGCGATCTCTGATGAGGAAGTAACCGACTACCCGGAGACAGGCGAGCTGCTAGTGACCCGGAGAGCCCTTAGCACCCTCTTTGACCCAGAGACCATCCAGCGGGAGAACATCTTCCACACCAGATGTAGTGTTGATCACAAGGTATGTAGTTTGATCATAGATGGCGGATCTTGTACTAACGTGGCTAGCAAGTATCTTGTTGACAAGCTAGGGTTGGTCAAAACTGCCCATCCTCGACCATACCGTCTCAAATGGCTCAATGATGAGACTGAGCTCAAGATTGCCGAACAAGTTGTTGTGTCCTTCAGTATTGGCAAGTACCACGACCAGGTCAAGTGTGATGTTGTGCCCATGCAAGCCGGCCATATACTTCTCGGAAGGCCGTGGCAGTTTGACAAGGAGACACTTCACCATGGCCGCACCAACATCTACAGTTTCGTCCACAACAACAAGAAGCACAGCCTAGCACCTCTCAGCCCTCAAGAAGTTCATGATATGCAGAAGGCAATGACGCAGTCCAGCCAGGTAAGTAACGCTAACCTTTACATGACTTCCGGACAAGTACTTAAATCATTACAACGTGAGACACAGGTGCTACTAATGATCTTTAAGGAAGGTTGTTTTGCAGGTTTAGAAGCTCCTGAAGTACCGGACGTAGTACAAGACCTCATGGGGCGTTACAAGGATGTCTTCCCTGACGAGATCCCTGCCGGTTTGCCCCCTGTCCGTGGCATAGAACATCAGATCGACCTTGTACCCGGCGCACCTCTACCAAACCGAGCCGCTTACCGCGTCAACCCTGAGGAAGCTAAGGAGTTGGAGAGGCAGGTCCAAGACCTCATGGACAAAGGCTACATCCGCGAGAGCCTTAGTCCCTGTGCGGTCCCGGTTCTACTAGTGCCTAAGAAGGATGGGACGTGGCGCATGTGTGTGGACTGCCGAGCCATCAACAACATAACCATCAAATATCGGTACCCTATACCTAGATTAGATGATATGTTGGATGAACTGAGTGGGTCTGTTGTGTTTTCTAAGATTGATCTCAGGAGTGGATACCATCAAGTCCGCATGAAGGAAGGAGATGAGTGGAAAACCGCCTTCAAGACCAAGCAAGGGCTGTACGAATGGCTGGTGATGCCGTTCGGCCTTACCAACGCCCCTAGCACATTCATGAGGCTCATGAACGAGGTCCTCCGACCTTACATTGGTAAATTCGTGGTTGTGTACTTTGATGACATTCTGATTTACAGCAGGTCCTTAACTGAACACATTGGACATCTAGAACAGGTTTTGAAAGCCTTGAGGCAAGAAGGCCTTTATGCTAACCTTAAGAAATGTGTTTTCTGCACTGATCAGTTGGTATTTTTAGGCTTTGTTGTGAGTTCACAGGGACTGAAGGTTGATGAGGAGAAGATCAAGGCGATACAAGACTGGCCAACCCCGACCACGATCGGACATGTCCGCAGCTTCCATGGCCTGGCCAGTTTCTATCGACGATTTGTGAAGGATTTCAGTACCATTGCCGCCCCAATGACCTCCGTGATCAAGAAGAATGTATCCTTTACTTGGGGACCTGCCCAAGAGGAGTCTTTCAACAGGCTTAAATATAGTTTGACGCATGCACCGGTCCTAACTCTTCCTGATTTTGATAAACCTTTTGAGATTGAGTGTGATGCCTCAGGGACAGGGATAGGAGCCGTACTGACCCAAGGAGGCCGGCCAGTGGCTTTCTTTAGTGAGAAATTGAGTGGAGCCGCCCTCAATTACCCCACCTATGATAAAGAGCTATATGCTCTAGTAAGGTCACTTGAGACTTGGCAACATTATCTTCTGTCTAAAGAGTTTATTATTCATACAGATCACGAGACTCTTAAACACTTGAGGGGCCAGACCACACTCAAGAGGAGGCATGCTAGGTGGCTGGAGTTCGTGGAGACTTTTCCTTATGTGATCAAGTACAAGAAGGGGAAGGACAACGTAGTGGCCGACGCTCTATCCCGACGCCACACGCTCATTACCACCATGGAGGCCAAGATCATGGGTTTTGAACAACTTAAAATGTCTTATGAAACTGACCCTGATTTTTCTGAGCTTTACAGTAACACGGCTAAGGGAGCCATGGGTCCATTCTATCAGCAGGACGGGTTCCTCTTCAAGGAGAAGCGCCTGTGCATTCCTCATGGTTCCATGCGAGACTTACTGACACGAGAAGCTCATGGGGGCGGGTTGATGGGGCATTTCGGCCGAGACAAAACCCTGAGCGTCCTCTCCGATCACTTCTATTGGCCCAGGATGAGGCGTTACGTCGAGAGCCTATGCTCCAAGTGCACTGTCTGTCTCAAAACCAAATCCAGGTCGCATCCTTATGGTTTACACATGCCTTTACCTATTCCTATTGCACCATGGGTTGATCTGTCTATGGACTTTGTGCTGGGCTTGCCCAAGATAGAACACAAGGATTCCATTTTTGTTGTAGTGGACAGGTTCTCCAAGATGGCACATTTCATTCCGTGTTCTAAGACCAATGATGCAAGCCAAACCGCTGATCTCTTCTTCAAGGAAGTAGTGCGCTTACATGGAGTGCCACGTACGATTGTGTCCGACCGAGACACAAAATTCCTCAGCCACTTCTGGAGAACATTGTGGAAGAAGCTTGGAACCAAGCTCCTCTTCTCGACCACTTGCCACCCACAGACTGACGGACAGACCGAGGTAGTAAACCGTACACTCTCTCAGTTGTTGAGGGCTACGGTGGGTAAGAATCTTAGAAATTGGTTAAGTTGTTTGCCTTTCATTGAGTTTGCTTATAACCATGCAAGGCACTCTATTACTAACCTCTCCCCTTTTGAGATCGTGTATGGCTTTAGACCAGAGACGCCCATGGACCTATCCGCACTGCCCCCAGCCATGCAAGTTAGCCAAAGTGGTGACAAAAAGGCTGAGTTTGTGAAGAACATGCACCGGCAAGTCAAGGAGACTTTGGAGAAGAAGGCTGAACGGAACCGGATTAAACTCAACAAGGGACGCACAGAAGTTATCTTCCAACCAGGCGACTGGGTGTGGCTCCACATGAGGCCAGAACGGTTTCCGGAGGAGAGGAAGAGCAAATTATCCCCACGGGGGGACGGACCTTTCCGAGTGCTCGACCGGATCAATGACAATGCCTACCGGCTAGAGCTGCCAGGTGAGTTCCAAGTATCCCGAACGTTCAATGTGTCTGATTTGTCTCCTTATATTGCAGATGACGGAGATGTTCTGAGGACAGAACCTGTTCAAGAGGGAGGGGATGTTGTAGTACCCACGACTGAGGTTCCCATCATCCGCAAAGGTCCTACCACAAGGTCCGGCTCAAGGGTTATAAGGGCTGGATTTGCCAAAGCCGTCCAGGAGTTGCTTGCACAGGAACAAACCGGATTCAAGCAACTATTGATCCAGGAGTTGGCCGACTTAAAGCTTGAAGACACCAGCGAGTCATTAGAGGTTCCAGACTCCTTCCATTCAAGCCAATTCTCCTCCATCGACCAGAATGGAGCCGGCCTGATCATTTCCACCTTCATCCTCAATCCATCCAACCCACTTGCTTCCGGTTCAGAGATGTAGCCGTCCATCAGAAGGAGTAGTATGTGTTGTACTCTTTTTCCTTATCGGGTTTTGTCCCACTGGGTTTTTCCGAAAGGTTTTAATGAGGCAACATGCAAGCATACTATGAGTTCTGATCCGGACATCTCAAGCCGCGACCGGTCTATTGCTTTTCTTTAATTTATTTTCGGTTAAGACTATGGCCATTTGTCTAGGCCTTTTTATCTTTTAGAGTCCATTAAGGAACAGCTATTTAAACTCTTGTAGTAGCCAAATTTTCGGCCAAGTCTTTTTATGAAATCGATTTGCTTTAGCAAAGGAAACCCTAAGTCTTTCAGTTGTGTGAAACATTGAGAGCAGCCGTGTGATATATCAAAGAGCCGATCCATTGTTCTTTGTGGCGTCCTTCGATCCATTCCATTCCTTGTCCGAATCTTGAGAGAGACATACGTCCAGCAAGAGCCGGATCCATACCTATCTTCCTGTCCGACCTAGGCATCTAGCTGAGAGAGACATACGTCCAGCAGCTGATCCCATCCGCCAATCTTCTCCTTTCTTATCTTTTGTTTTAGATTTCATTCAATCAATTCCATAAAAACCAAAAGAATCATATCTTGTTTCTGTTCTTGTTCCTGTTAAAGATTCATTAAAAGTTCCCTATCTGTTCAGGTTCGATCGCAAGCAAGAGACGAGCCGGCCAGTACCATCCGTCCGAGGCAAAGCTGAACCGCGGAACGGCCATCCGTCCGTGCGTCCGTCCGTCCGTTCGACCCTCCGACCCGTGCCTACAACAACGTCCGTGGGTGTCCGCTACAACACACAGGACGTCCGTGGCTGTCCGTCAGCACACACATGACGTCTGTGGCTGTCCGTGTGTATCCATGTGTGTCCGTCAACACACACATGACGTCTGTGGCTGTCCATCAGTACACATATCAGCACGATGGTCCTTGGACTCAGCACGCTGGCCCTTCCTGTGGACTGTTCGGGTGATTTTGGCCCACGTGGGCTGTAAGTTCAGTACACACAGGACGTCCGTGGGTGTCCGCCAGCAGAGACAGGACGTCCGTGGGTGTCCGCCAGCACACACAGGACGTCTGTGGCTGTCCGTCAGAACACACAGGACGTCCGTGGCTGTCTGTGTATGTCCGTGTGTGTCTGTCAGCACACACAGGACGTACATGGGTGTCCGTCAGCACACACAGGACGTCCGTGGCTGTCTGTGGCTGTCCGTCTGTGTCCGTCAGCACACACAGGACGTCCGTGGCTTTCCATCAGTACACATATCAGCACGCTGGTCCTTGGACTCAGCACGCTGGCCCTTCCCGTGGACTGTTTGGGTGATTTTGGCCCACGTGGGCTGTCTGTTCAGTACACACAGGACGTCCGTGGGTGTCCGCCAGCACACACAGGACGTCCATGGCTGTCTGTGGATGTCCGTCAGAACACACAGGACGTCCGTGGCTGTAAGTGTTTGTCCTTGTGTGTCCGTGTGTATCCGTCAGCCCACACAGGACGTACGTGGGTGTCCGTCAGCACACACAGGACGTCTGTGTATGTCCGTCAGCGCACACAGGACGTCTGTGGTGGTCCGTGTGTATCCGTGTGTGTCCGTCAGCACACACAGGACGTCCGTGGCTGTCCATCAGTACACATATCAGCACGTTGGTCTTGGACTCAACACGCTGGCCCTCCCTGGACTGTTTGCTGATTTTGGCCCATGTGGCTGTCTGTTCAGATACACAGGACGTCCTTGGGTGTCCGCCAGCACACAACAGGATGTCCGTGGCTGTCTGTGGCTGTCCGTCTGTGTCCGTCAGCACACACAGGACGTCCGTGGCTTTCCATCAGTACACATATCAGCACGCTGGTCCTTGGACTCAGCACGCTGGCCCTTCCCGTGGACTGTTTGGGTGATTTTGGCCCACGTGGGCTGTCTGTTCAGTACACACAGGACGTCCGTGGGTGTCTGCCGGCACAGACAAGACGTCCGTGGCTGTCCGTCAGCACACACATGACGTCCGTGCCTGTCCGTGTGTGGCCATGTGTGTCCGTCAGCACACACAGGACGTCCATGGCTGTCCATCAGTACACATATGAGCACGTTGGTCCTTGGACTCAGCACGCTGGCCCTTCCCGTGGACCGTTTGGGTGAGTTTGGCCCACGTGGGCAGTGTGTTCAGTACGCACAGGACGTCCGTGGGTGTTCACTAGCACACACAGGACGTCCATGGCTGTCTGTGGCTGTCCATCATATTACACAGGACATCCGTGGCTGTCTGTGTTTGTCCGTGTGTGTCCGTCAGCACCACAGGACGTAGGTGGGTGTCCATCAGCACACAGGACGTCCGTGTATGTTCGTCAGCACACACAGACTTCCGTGGCAGTCCGTGTGTGTCCATGTGTGTCCGTCAGCACACACATGACGTCCATGGCTGTCCATCAGTACACATATCAGCACGTTGGTCCTTGGACTCAGCACGCGGCCCTTCCGCGTGGACTGTTTGGGTGGTTTTGGTGGCCCGCGTGGGCTGTCTGTTCAGTACACACAGGACGTTCGTGGGTGTCCGCCAGCACAGACAGGACGTCCGTGGCTGTCCGTCAGCACACACATGACGTCCGTGCCTGTCCGTGTGTGTCCATGTGTGTCCGTCAGCACACAAAGGACGTCCATGGCTGTCCATCAGTACACATATCAGCATGCTGGTCCTTGGACTCAGCACGCTGGCCCTTCCTGTGGACAGTTTGGCTGATTTTGGCCCACGTGGGCTGTCTGTTCAGTACACGCCGGACGTCCGTGGGTGTCCGCTAGAACACACAGGACGTCCGTGGCTGTCCGTCAGCACACACATGACGTCTGTGGCTGTCCGTGTGTATCCATGTGTGTCCGTCAGCACACACAGGACGTCTGTGGCTGTCCATCAGTACACATATCAGCACGCTGGTCCTTGGACTCAGCACGCTGGCCCTTCCTGTGGACTGTTCGGGTGATTTTGGCCCACGTGGGCTGTAAGTTCAGTACACACAGGACGTCTGTGGGTGTCCGCCAGCAGAGACAGGACGTCCGTGGGTGTCCGCCAGCACACACAGGACGTCTGTGGCTGTCCGTCAGAACACACAGGACGTCCGTGGCTGTCCGTGTATGTCCGTGTGTGTCTGTCAGCACACACAGGACGTCCTTGGGTGTCCGCCAGCACACACAGGACGTCCGTGGCTGTCTGTGGCTGTCCGTCTGTGTCCGTCAGCACACACAGGACGTCCGTGCTTCCATCAGTACACATATCAGCACGCTGGTCCTTGGACTCAGCACGCTGGCCCTCCCGTGGACTGTTTGGGTGATTTTGGCCCACGTGGGCTGTCTGTTCAGTACACACAGGACGTCCGTGGGTGTCTGCCGGCAACAGACGTCCCCGTGGCTGTCCGTCAGCACACACATGACGTCCGTGCCTGTCCGTGTGTGTCCATGTGTGTCCGTCAGCACACACAGGATGTCCATGGCTGTCCATCAGTACACATATGAGCACGTTGGTCCTTGGACTCAGCACGCTGGCCCTTCCCGTGGACTGTTTGGGTGAGTTTGGCCCACGTGGGCAGTGGTGTTCAGTACACAGGACGTCCGTGGGTGTTCGCTAGCACGCACAGGACGTCCATGGCTGTCTGTGGCTGTCCATCATATACAACAGGACATCCGTGGCTGTCTGTGTTTGTCCGTGTGTGTCCGTCAGCACACACAGGACGTAGGTGGGTGTCCATCAGCACACACAGGACGTCCGTGTATGTTCGTCAGCACACACAGGACTTCCGTGGCAGTCCGTGTGTGTCCATGTGTGTCCGTCAGCATACACAGGACGTCCATGGCTGTCCATCAGTACACATATTAGCACGTTGGTCCTTGGACTCAGCACGCTGGCCCTTCCCGTGGACTGTTTGGGTGATTTTGGCCCGCGTGGGCTGTCTGTTCAGTACACACAGGACGTTCGTGGGTGTCCGCCAGCACAGACAGGACGTCCGTGGCTGTCCGTCAGCACACACATGACGTCCGTGCCTGTCCGTGTGTGTCCATGTGTGTCCGTCAGCACACAAAGGATGTCCATGGCTGTCCATCATACACATACAGCATGCTGGTCCTTGGACTCAGCACGCTGGCCCTTCCTGTGGACAGTTTGGCTGATTTCGGCCCACGTGGCTGTCTGTTCAGTACACGCCGGACGTCCGTGGGTGTCCGCTAGAACACACGGACATCCGTGGCTGTCCGTCAGCACACACATGACGTCTGTGGCTGTCCGTGTGTATCCATGTGTGTCCGTCAGCACACACAGGACGTCTGTGGCTGTCCATCAGTACACATATCAGCACGCTGGTCCTTGGACTCAGCACGCTGGCCATTCCTGTGGACTGTTCGGGTGATTTTGGCCCACGTGGGCTGTAAGTTCAGTACACACAGGACGTCCGTGGGTGTCCGCCAGCAGACACAGGACGTCCGTGGGTGTCCGCCAGCACACACAGGACGTCTGTGGCTGTCCGTCAGAACACACAGGACGTCCGTGGCTGTCCGTGTATGTCCGTGTGTGTCTGTCAGCACACACAGGACGTACATGGGTGTCCGTCAGCACACACAGGACGTCCGTGTGTGTCCGTCAGCACACACAGGACGTCTGTGGCTGTCCGTGTGTGTCCGTGTGTGTCCGTCAGCACACACAGGACTTATGTGGCTGTCCATCAGTACACATATCAGTACTTTGGTCCTTGGACTCAGCACGCTGACCCTTCCCGTGGACTGTTTGGGTGATTTTGGCCCACATGGGCTGTCTGTTCAGTACACACAGGATGTCCGTGGCTGTCTGTATGTGTCCCTGTGTGTCCGTCAGCACACACAGGACGTCCATGGCTGTCCATCAGTACACATATAAGCACGCTGGTGATTGGACTCAGCATGCTGGCCCTTCCCGTGCACTGTTTGGGTGATTTTGGCCCACGTGGGCAGTGTGTTCAGTACACACAGGACGTCCGTGGGTGTCCGCCAGCACACACAGGACGTCCATGGCTGTCTGTGGCTGTCCGTCAGAACACACAAGACGTCCGTGGGTGTCCGCCAGCACACACAGGACGTCCATGGCTGTCTGTGGCTGTCCGTCAGAACACACAGGACGTCCGTGGCTGTAAGTGTTTGTCCTTGTGTGTCCGTGTGTATCCGTCAGCCCACACAGGACGTACGTGGGTGTCCGTCAGCACACACAGGACGTCTGTGTATGTCCGTCAGCGCACACAGGACGTCTGTGGTGGTCCGTGTGTATCCGTGTGTGTCCGTCAGCACACACAGGCGTCCGTGGCTGTCCATCAGTACACATATCAGCACGTTGGTCCTTGGACTCAACACGCTGGCCTCCCCGTGACTGTTTGGCTGATTTTGGCTGATTGGCCCATGTGGGCTGTCTGTTCAGTATACACAGGACGTCCTTGGGTGTCCGCCAGCACACACAGGACGTCCGTGGCTGTCTGTGGCTGTCCGTCTGTGTCCGTCAGCACACACAGGACGTCCGTGGCTTTCCATCAGTACACATATCAGCACGCTGGTCCTTGGACTCAGCACGCTGGCCCTTCCCGTGGACTGTTTGGGTGATTTTGGCCCACGTGGGCTGTCTGTTAAGTACACACAGGACGTCCGTGGGTGTCTGTCGGCACAGACAAGACGTCCGTGGCTGTCCATCAGCACACACATGACATCCGTGCCTGTCCGTGTGTGTCCATGTGTGTCCGTCAGCACACACAGGACGTCCATGGCTGTCCATCAGTACACATATGAGCACGTTGGTCCTTGGACTCAGCATGCTGGCCCTTCCCGTGGACTGTTTGGGTGATTTTGGCCCGCGTGGGCTGTCTGTTCAGTACACACAGGAAGTTCGTGGGTGTCCGCCAGCACAGACAGGACGTCCGTGGCTGTCCGTCAGCACACACATGACGTCCGTGCCTGTCCGTGTATGTCCATGTGTGTCCGTCAGCACACAAAGGACGTCCATGGCTGTCCATCAGTACACATATCAGCACGCTGGTCCTTGGACTCAGCACGCTGGTCCTTGGACTCAGCACGCTGGTCCTTGGACTCAGCACGCTGGTCCTTGGACTCAGCACGCTGGCCCTTCCTGTGGACAGTTTGGCTGATTTCAGCCCACGTGGGCTGTCTGTTCAGTACACGCAGGACGTCCGTGGGTGTCCGCTAGAACACACAGGACGTCCGTGGCTGTCCGTCAGCACACACATGACGTCTGTGGCTGTCCGTGTGTATCCATGTGTGTCCGTCAGCACACACATGACGTCTGTGGCTGTCCATCAGTACACATATCAGCACGCTGGTCCTTGGACTCAGCACGCTGGCCCTTCCTGTGGACTGTTCGGGTGATTTTGGCCCACGTGGGCTGTAAGTTCAGTACACACAGGACGTCCGTGGGTGTCCGCCAGCAGACACAGGACGTCCGTGGGTGTCCGCCAGCACACAAAGGACGTCCATGGCTGTCCGTCAGAACACAAAGGACGCTCGTGGCTGTCCGTGTATGTCCGTGTGTGTCTGTCAGCACACACAGGACGTACATGGGTGTCCGTCAGCACACACAGGACGTCCGTGTGTGTCCGTCAGCACACACAGGACGTCTATGGCTGTCCGTGTGTGTCCGTCAGCACACACAGGACTTATATGGCTGTCCATCAGTACACATATCAGTACTTTGGTCCTTCGACTCAGCACGCTGACCCTTCCCGTGGACTGTTTGGGTGATTTTGGCCCACATGGGCTGTCTGTTCAGTACACACAGGATGTCCGTAGCTGTCTGTATGTGTCCCTGTGTGTCCGTCAGCACACACAGGACGTCCATGGCTGTCCATCAGTACACATATAAGCACGCTGGTGATTGGACTCAGCATGCTGGCCCTTCCCGTGCACTGTTTAGGTGATTTTGGCCCACGTGGGCAGTGTGTTCAGTACACACAGGACGTCCGTGGGTGTCCGCCAGCACACACAGGACGTCCATGGCTGTCTGTGGCTGTCCGTCAGAACACACAGGACGTCCGTGGCTGTAAGGGTTTGTCCTTGTGTGTCCGTGTGTATCCGTCAGCCCACACAGGACGTACGTGGGTGTCCGTCAGCACACACAGGACGTATGTGTATGTCCGTCAGCGCACACAGGACGTCTGTGGTGGTCCGTGTGTATCCGTGTGTGTCCGTCAGCACACACAGGACGTCCGTGGCTGTCCATCAGTACACATATCAGCACGTTGGTCCTTGGACTCAACACGCTGGCCCTCCCCGTGGACTGTTTGGCTGATTTTGGCCCATGTGGGCTGTCTGTTCAGTATAAACAGGACGTCCTTGGGTGTCCGCCAGCACACACAGGACGTCCGTGGCTGTCTGTGGCTGTCCGTCTGTGTCCGTCAGCACACACAGGACGTCCGTGGCTTTCCATCAGTACACATATCAGCACGCTGGTCCTTGGACTCAGCATGCTGGCCCTTCCTGTGGACTGTTCGGGTGATTTTGGCCCACGTGGGCTGTATGTTCAGTACATACAGGACGTCCGTGGGTGTCTGTCAGCACACACATGACATCCGTGTGTGTCCATCAGCACACACAGGACGTTCGTCGCTGTCCGTGTGTTTCCGTCAGCACACACAGGACGTCGGTGGCTGTCCATCAGTACACATATCAGCACGCTGGTCCTTGGACTCAGCACGCTGGCCCTTCCCATTGACTGTTTGGGTGATTTTGGCCCGCGTGGGCTGTCTGTTCAGTGCACACAGGACGTTCGTGGGTGTCTGCCAGCACAGACAGGACGTCCGTGGCTGTCCGTCAGCACACACATGACGTCCGTGCCTGTCCGTGTGTGCCCATGTGTGTCCATCAGCACACAAAGGACGTCCATGGCTGTCCATCAGTACACATATCAGCATGCTGGTCCTTGGACTCAGCACGCTGGCCCTTCCTGTGGACAGTTTGGCTGATTTCGGCCCACGTGGGCTGTCTGTTCAGTACACGTAGGACGTCCGTGGGTGTCCGCTAGAACACACAGGACGTCCGTGGCTGTCCGTCAGCACACACATGACGTCTGTGGCTGTCCGTGTGTATCCATGTGTGTCCGTCAGCACACACAGGACGTCTGTGGCTGTCCATCAGTACACATATCAGCACGCTGGTCCTTGGACTCAGAACGCTGGCCCTTCCTGTGGACTGTTCGGGTGATTTTGGCCCACGTGGGCTGTAAGTTCAGTACACACAGGACGTCCGTGGATGTCCGCCAGCAGACACAGGACGTCCGTGGGTGTCCTCCAGCACACACAGGACGTCTGTGGCTGTCCGTCAGAACACACAGGACGTCCGTGGCTGTCCGTGTATGTCTGTGTGTGTCTGTCAGCACACACAGGACGTACATGGGTGTCCGTCAGCACACACAGGACGTCCGTGTGTGTCCGTCAGCACACACAGGACGTATGTGGCTGTCCGTGTGTGTTCGTGTGTGTCCGTCAGCACACACATGACTTATGTGGCTGTCCATCAGTACACATATCAGTACTTTGGTCCTTGGACTCAGCACGCTGACCCTTCCTGTGGACTGTTTGGGTGATTTTGGCCCACATGGGCTGTCTGTTCAGTACACACAGGATGTCCGTGGCTTTCTGTATGTGTCCCTGTGTGTCCGTCAGCACACACAGGACGTCCATGGCTGTCCATCAGTACACATATAAGCACGCTGGTGATTGGACTCAGCATGCTGGCCCTTCCCGTGCACTGTTTGGGTGATTTTGGCCCACGTGGGCAGTGTGTTCAGTACACACAGGACGTCCGTGGGTGTCTGTAACACCCCCGAACCGTTCTAGGCATAGGTCAAACCACCGGCCAACAATCAAACAAGAACATGACCGACGGCCGGACCGTCTACCAAGGCTCAGGAGCGCTACAAGACGGGTTAACGGACAATCCAGCCAAAGTTACAAAAAGTGCAATTTGTAACTAGGCCAGGCCGCCCACTAACACGTCCCGTCAGACCAAAGCCTAAGGCTTCTCAACCCGTACTCTAATCTGACGTTGTGTTAGCTCGGACAAGCTAATATCAGAACAACAAGGCAGTTTTCACAAACATTCGCTTTATTTATCTTTATATATCTGGTTTACAATACACAAAATATTATACAAGTGGTGGCATGCCAAGGAAGCGAAAGTACATACTTATACTCTGAAAGCGTCTTAAGCAAAAAGATGCAAATCTACACCAGCCAGCCTAGCCTCCCGCGCTTTCTACGACCTCACTACTGGTCACCTGAAAACAACAACGAGTGAGGAGTGAGTAATCTAGCATTACTCAGCGAGTTACAATCCCCCACTAACAAATACAACCCCTCGCTATCCCACCCCAAACAATCTAAAGCGAGAGTTTCACCTAACAACACAAATTAATAACAATAAGCAATATTCGACATACGCAGCGGTAAACCATAGCAAGATAACTAGCATTACGCTAATTACTAGCTTATCACCAAACTCAAACTCGATTTAAACCAGGTTTAACAACCCAAAACACGATATAATATATAAACAAACTCGGGCCCTGGTGACGTTAGGTTCCTCCTTCACTATCGGCAATATCCTATCTCCCTACCACAAAGGCCGGAAGAAGGAACTTTCACACCGACCGCGGCCCACAGTCCTTCGGGTCACCGCGCGACAGCCCACAGTCCTTCGGGTCACTGTCCCATTACACCCGTCGTGTAATACTCAGCCATAGTACATGACACCGTTCGTCTGAGTCTTCCCGATCCAGCGAATAAGGGGTTTCCTTGAACCCGCCGGGTACGAGGTCTGAAGGAACACTAACTCACCCCAATATGCCTAGCATTGTGGGTTACACAAATGCTATCGGCCAATATACGATTAATTCTAAACCCGGTAAAAATAACACAAGGTTTCAAGTAATAATCACAACACAATCAACCACATTCCAAAATCTAGCATAGAGACTAATTCCAGAATACCTAACTATCCACAACTTAGCGATATCATCTAAGCATTCTGCATTCGCTAACTAACCAATCAACCTAACCATTAGCATGCTACTACGGTTCTCAAGCAATAACTAAGCATGCTATCAACTTAATCAACATAACCTCAATTATTAACTACTCAAACCGTTACTCAGTTAAACCTGGCCTCCTGCCAACGGGACCCTGCATAAAAACAACTCAGCAATCAATTGATTATAACTCACAGTTTTTGGTTGACCGTGGCCTTGACCCCGAATCCGTCTTCTGCGTTCCGAACCCTTTCTTGACCTTCACAAGTAGACCCACTTCTGAACTGATCTTGAGTCGAGCAGAACCTCTCTTAGATGTAGACTCGAATCAAGTAGAATAAATGTTCTCGAAAACTGCCGAAAAGACTCGAAAACGATCGAAACTCGAACTTTCTTTCTCTAGCTTTCTCTCTCACGTTTTTCTCTGAGTTTCAGGTGTGCTGGATGGTTTGAAATGAGCTGGGGTCGTGGGGTTTATATAGGATGCAGCAACCAATCAGAACAAGCCGTGTGGCAGCCCGTGTGTCGCCTCGCATGGCCCCGGACGCATGCGTCGCCGCACCTCGTGCTCCACATGTCTGATGGCATGACCAGACATCATGCAGAGTGAGACACCATGCCCTACAGATGTCTGATCCACGGCCGACCTCATCCAGATTGACACTCAGCGCACACATGTCGCTCAGCATGCTCCGATCGCAGGTTTCGCGGCACCTCGTGCTTCTGGGTGTCAATCAGCATGCTGTGCTCTCCTGGGCTTCAACACCTCCTGCTTCCCTTGCCACATACCATGCAAGGCAGGTTACATCACGTCCTTATCTCATAGATAAGGCCAGCTCGAGCTTCTCGCTCCATTCGACTGATTTCGACCCTTCCGATGAATTTTCGTCCCGCGATCAATCCCGAATATTTTTCGACGCCCGTTCTGATGAGATGAATATTTTTAATAAACTCCAAGTGAATCCTGACCTTGATGGAAAATATTTCTCGAGCCTCCGGCTTCGTCAAAAAATCGATAATACCAAAATTAGGGTTTTCGTCAAACTTCGGGTTTTCCCGTCGTGCTTCGATCCCGTCGTGCTTACTTCCCGTCCTGCTTAACTCCCGTCCTGCTTCCAACTTATAATATCTTCCAAATGATATTCTGGTGATAGCCATTAAGTTTTGCGGAAAACTTAGTGGCTAAGAAATGATGGGTTTCTGAAACGTCGAGCTTCTAAACCGTCGTGCTTCCAAAAATGTTATGCTTCCAAAACATCCTTCTGATCAATCTAACACTTTTCTAACCATGGTCCAGCAGCTTATGGTTCACCCATGATCAATTCTTCGACCATCCATTGCCCGCGGTACGACCACTAAATAATAATACTTTTTTTTTTTTAACGGGTTTCTACATTCTCCCCCCGTTAACAGAATTCGTCCTCGAATTCTAAGGCTTTGAGGGGCCTCCTTCTTCCATTACAACGTCCTCTCGGAAAAACTTCGGGTGATCGGTTTTAAATCTCGCTTCATCCTCCCAAGTAACATGAATCCTGTTTTGTCTTCCCCAGAACACTTGTACTTGAGCAATCTCACGATTTTTGAGCTTCCGAATACGCCGTTCTCCTAATCTGATTGGTCCTTCCGGATACGTAAGGTTTGTCTCCAACTCCTCGATTCTCTCGGGCTCAACAGTACTTGGATCCCGTATATGTTTCCGAAGCATGGAAACATGGAATACTGGATGTAGATGCATATCTGCTGGCAGATCCAATCGAAGCTACCTCACCAACTTTCCCGATGATCTTATACGGACCAATGAACCTGACCGCAAGTTTCCCGACCTTGCCAAATCTGTCCTTCCCTTTCTGTGCAGTAACCTTCAAATAGACCCAATCTCCTATCTCAAAAGTTACTTCTTTCTTGACTGGTCTGCGTACTTCTTCTGACGGTCTTGAGCCTTCTTCATGTTGGCCTGAATCGTCTCCAGTTTAATCATGGTCTCCTGAACAATAGGTGACCCAAACATTCTTCTTTCGCCCACTTCCGTCCAACACATAGGCGTCTTGCATGGCCTTCCGTATAATGCTTCATAAGGTGACATCCCTATGCTCGAATGATGACTGTTGTTATACGACGAGACTCAACCAACGGTAAATGCTTCTCCCAAGTTCCTCTGCCCATCGAGAATACACATACGCAGCATGTCCTCGATTGTCCGAATGGTCCTTTCCGTTTGGCCATCTGTTTCTGGATGGAACGCCGTGCTTCTGTACAGTTTAGTTCCCAAGGATTCTTGTAGTGCTTCCCAGAATGATGCCGTGAACCTTGGATCGCGATCTGAGACGATGTCTGAGGGTACACCATGTAACTTCACGATTTGGTCGATGTACAGCTCGGCCAAAACTTCAACTTTATCAGTGTCCCGCATAGGCAACAAGTGTGTGACCTTGGTTAACCTGGAGCAGTAGGTAATCCGGTGATGAAATCCATGGAAATAGAGTCCCATTTCCATTGAGGTATCGGAAGACTCTGCAACAATCCTCCTGGAACTTGATGTTCCACCTTGACTTGTTGACAAGTTGCACACTGAGCAACCCATTGTGCTACTGATCTCTTCATGCCCGGCCAATGATAGTATCTTCTCACGTCTCGGTACATCTTCGAACTTCCAGGATGGATACTGTAAAGAATGATGTGCAATCCTTAGTATCTCATCTCTCAACCCTTGTCCTTTAGGAACCGTGATCCTCCATTATTAGCAAGGTTCCGTCCTCCGCCAAGTAGTATCCCGCATTATTTGGCCCGGCTTGTCCTTTGAGTTCTTCAGCAATCTTCAGTAACTTCTCATCCTTAAGTTATTCTTCTCGAATTCTCTGAATCAAGCTGGCCTGATTCACCGCTTGAAGTCCCAATGGCTCGCTTGTCTGCCCTTCCAAAACGACCAACTTCACTTGTTTCAACTCCAGGTTCAATAGCTCCACTTCTTTCTCTAAATCTGCGTCCAACTTTCTTCGACTTAAGGCGTCCGCAACAACATTCGCTTTACCAGGATGGTAGCGATCCGTATGTCGTACCTGCCACAAACTCCATCCACCTACGCTGGCGCAGGTTGAGATCTGGCTGAGTGAGAGGTAATTTAAGACTTTGGTGATCCGTGTATACCTCCACTTCTTCCCCGTACAAGTAATCTCCCAATTCGCAAAGCGAACACCACGGCCGCTAACTCCAAGTCATGTGTACTGTAGTTATCCTCATGCTTCCGTAGTTGTCGCGAAGCATATGCAATGACT
>NW_022610939.1:0-60000 GCF_000309985.2 Brassica rapa
ATAACATCACAATATACTATAGAACAGGAGATCCAGATGAAGTAAAGAGAATGGATGCATCTGCCAAGAGAAACGGCCGAAGGCCGCACGGGATCATCCGCAAGGCCCGGGGCCGTTCCTTGCAGTCTTTACACCACTAACTTAGGCGTTTTCTCCCTGGAGGCAAGTCCTTGTCATTATCCTTTTCTTTCTGTCTGGTATCCATCTTCACGGCCTGGCCTTCCTACGCTCAGAACACGCCGGCAAGCCAACACCACCACACACAGTTCTCTTCTCTAACCGCCGGTCTCTCTCTTTCTTTCTTTCTGTTATGAGTTTGGCAGAGCTTTGCC
The DNA here is from genome assembly GCF_000309985.2 of Brassica rapa. NCBI lineage: Eukaryota > Viridiplantae > Streptophyta > Magnoliopsida > Brassicales > Brassicaceae > Brassica > Brassica rapa. The sequence continues at coordinate 333 of NW_022610939.1, forward strand.
TAAGGAATTTCGTGCCATTTTCTGTGCCAGGGACTCTCTATTTATAGAGAAAGCCAGCCCCAACTGCCCTGCAGAAACCGGCCAAGCAGTTAGAGAGCACAAACTGCCCCTTTTGCACCTTTTCGGGGAGTAACTGCCCAACTGCTCTTCCTTTCTTTGGTCTGTCCGAAAATCAGCCCATAACATTGTCCAAAGTCCCTTGTCCAAGGCCAAGACCCACGGACCCTTGGTGGTTCAGGCCAAGACCCCACCAGCCCATAACCGCCCATGACCCGGCCACACCGGCCCGGACCATAACACTCCACCGAGCTGAGTTGAGCTGGTCACTAGCTGGCCTCACCTGAGTGAGCTAACCTATCAGCTCCAGTGAGCTACCAAAGACTGAGTGAGCTGGTTTCACACTGTCCCCAGATGGTTGAGCTTGTTCCCGACCCTGTCCAGCTGCTAGATCACTCGGCCAGCTCTCCTAAGCTTCCTTCCGTTCCATCCTGGTTAAGTCTCAGCTCCCTGATACCCTTAACCTTATTATTTGAGCCATGATACGCTTGTCCTTAGACCAAATGACCTGTCTGCTGTGTGTCCTCACACCATGGCTCGTCCCAACGATCCTATCTAGGATCGGGGATGCTACAAGTCTCCCCCACTTGATATGGATTCGTCCTCGAATCCGAACCAAGTGACTCTTCCTCAAATTGCTTCATCCACTCAGGAAACTCAGCTTTCATTCTTGCCTCTGTTCCCAAGTTACTTCCTCTCGACCGTTGCACTCCCAAATCACTTGAGCATTTGAGTTGTCTTGTTCCGGGTTTCCTTTTCCATTCTATCCATGATCCGGACCGGCCTTGTCTCTAAGGTGAGGTTCGTCCCTAAATCAGAAGGAATCTCTGGAATGTAAACATCCTGATCTGATAGGCATTTCCTTAGTTAGAGACATGGAACACATTGTGGAATGCATCCATCTCGGAGGGTAAATCCAACTTGTAAGCCACCGCTCCAACTCTCTCAACAATTCGGAATGGACCAAGTCCTTGGATCTAACTTCTACCTGAGATTTTCACCCTCCCCTTGAAGGTAATCATCTTTCGGTATACCATATCACCAACTTCGAACTCAAGTTCTTTCCGACGTTTGTCTGCATAATGTTTCTGACGGTCTTGGGCCGTCCTCATCTTATCTTGGATGAACTTGATCTTCCCAGTTGTCTCCTCCACTATTTCCGGCCCTATCATGATGCGCTCCCCCACTTGGGTCCAGCACAATGGCGTTCTACATGGCCGCCTGTTGGGGTCAAAATCGGTCACGACGGAATCAATGTCTGAAAGTCCGTAAAAATCAGCATAACCGTTTTTACGAAAAGTAATCTTCGTAAAGATATCTTTACGAACAGCCTTGCAGTAAAATATCGTCCAAATCTCAATCGAACCACTAAATACCGATTGTCCGAAGGCAACAGACATGTACCCAAATCGGCCGCGGACAAGCTCGAGTATGGAAATCAGACCGCGGACAAGCCAAGCTCGATCGATACGCGGCGACCAAGCATGCACACAGCTCGGTCGCTACGTAGCGACCGAGCTCGAGCCAAGCTCGGTCGCTACGTAGCGACCGAGCGATCGTCCCGCTCGGTCGCTACGTAGCGACCGAGCTCGAGCCAAAGCTCGGTCGCTACGTAGCGACCGAGCGATCGTCCCGCTCGGTCGCTACGTAGCGACCAAGCGATCGTCCCGCTCGGTCGCTACGTAGCGACCGAGCTCGAGCCAAAGCTCGGTCGCTACGTAGCGACCGAGCGATCGTCCCGCTCGGTCGCTACGTAGCGACCGAGCTCAGCCAAGCTCGGTCGCTACGTAGCGACCGAGCGATCGTCCCGCTCGGTCGCTACGTAGCGACCGAGCTCGAGCCAAAGCTCGGTCGCTACGTAGCGACCGAGCGATCGTCCCGCTCGGTCGCTACGTAGCGACCGAGCTCGAGCCAAAGCTCGGTCGCTACGTAGCGACCGAGCGATCGTCCCGCTCGGCCGCTACGTAGCGACCGAGCGCTCGTCCCGCTCGGTCGCTACGAAGCGACCGGGCTCGAGCCAAAGTTCGGTCGCTGTGTAGCGATTGAACCTTTCCGAACGTCAATACGACACCAGTTCTTGCATTCTCGTCAAAACCTTCGAATGCTATCTCCCGAAGACCGTAGCAAGCTCAGTCCATGTTTCCCGCCATTCTAATTCATCGATCAAACTTCGCGGATTAGAAACCGCGGAAAACTCGTAGTAAACGTGTCGAGTCGGAAGACGGCCCAAAGGGACCTAAAACACGACTCGAGGCCCATCCTACGATTTTCCTAATCAAAAGCCCGTAAACCACAGCCTGGTTTACGCTTGGTCCACAAGGAAGGATAAATGTCAAGTTTCCGCGGATAAATACGGAAGTTTTGAAGATAATTGTGAAGATCGGGAAAAATGGAATATCTCCATTTTTATGCTATGACGGCTTAAGGGCAGAAGAGTAAAAGCGTAAACCGACCTTGGAGCTAGTATATAAGGAGTCCTAGGCGAGGAGCAAGGGGAAGAACTTTTTAGATTCGGAATTCTCTGCACTTAGAAACTTTAGGCTTATTCTCGACAAGTTCGGTTTCTATGACTGGCACTCAATTACTAGACGAACTCGCCCAGGCAGTTCGATCTCTTGTCCAGCTCTATCAATTGAACTACGTTCGGCTTGATCCTCGAAAGGGGTACGTAGGCAGCCTTTAACAAGGTTCAGTCCGAAATCAATCTAAGCCTTTTAGATATCTTTTTCGTCCTTTGTTATCGAGCTGCGACTCAACTAGGATTAGGGTTTTATGTTGCTAGAACTAGGTAACTCGCTGACGGCCCCTGCGGCCAAAGCCTTTGTATTCTCTTGTAATGATCGCAACGCTCTTACGCGGACTCGAAATAAGATCTACTGTTTTCTCTAAACTCGTTTGTTATCTTTTCATGATTTCCGCATATATTCGATCACTTGTCGTTGGCTCTCGCAGAGATCCGGGACCTCTGGGAAATTAGGTTTTCCTAGTTTCCTTATTTAAACGGAAATCGACAGTGCGAATTTCGGTTCCCACAGTTTGGCGCTAGAAGAGGGGGGGTTACGGATTACTCTTACTCATGGCCACAAAACGCTTGATCGAAACGATGTTTGGATATATGAAAGACAAACTCGCAGCACTGACTGCTCCTATGGCCAACGCTTACGCAAACGCCGTGGTTTTCAACAAAATCGAAAACTTAGTCGCGACCTTCCGCCACAGGAAGAGCACTAAACAAGCTCGCGATTCCTCCCTGTAAACAAGAAGGGAAACGATAAATCTTATCAAAACCTCGTAAACAAATCTCGATGCATAAGGGTTTTACCAAAACACGTTTTCCGAAAACATTTCGGAAGGATAAAACATGTTCTCCCAAAAAAACCGCTGAAAAACCCCTACGTTAATCGCGGAAAAAGGAAACACAACAAAACGATTACACAGCTCGGTCGCTACGTAGCGACCAGCACGCACACGCTGCTCGGTCGCTACGTAGCGACCGAGCACACACGCTGCTCGGTCGCTACGTAGCGACCGAGCACACACGCTGCTCGGTCGCTACGTAGCGACCGAGCACACACGCTGCTCGGTTGCTACGTAGCGACCGAGCACACACGCTGCTCGGTCGCTACGTAGCGACCGAGCACGCACGCTGCTCGGTCGCTACGTAGCGACCGAGCACACACGCTGCTCGGTCGCTACGTAGCGACCGAGTACGCACGCTGCTCGGTCGCTACGTAGCGACCGAGCACGCACGCTGCTCGGTCGCTACGTAGCGACCGAGCACGAACACGCCGCTCGGTCGCTACGTAGCGACCGAGCACGCACACTGCTCGGTCGCTACGTAGCGACCGAGCACGCACACGCTGCTCGGTCGCTACGTAGCGATCGAGCACACACACTGCTCGGTCGCTACGTAGTGACCGAGCTCAAGCCAACTCTCCACTCGCTACATAGCGACCTGTAAGGCCTCAGAAAGGTCCTCCTTTGGGTTCTCTTTTGAATCCTCGTCGAAACGCTTTTCGTTTCGTCTCAATCGGAGTTTCCGTTGAGATTTTACGACGAACACAAGTGGGAATCTTCTCGGCTTACTTCCACTCGCTACGTAGCGACCTGTCAGACTGTCAGTCGCTACGTAGCGACCTGTAAGGCCTCAGAAAGGCCCTTCTTTGGGTTTTCTTTTGAATCCTCGTCGAAACGCTTTTCGTTTCGTCTCAATCGGAATTTCCGTTGAGATTTTACGACGAACACAAGTGGGAATCTTCTCGGCTTACTTCCACTCGCTACGTAGCGACCTGTCAGACTGTCAGTCGCTACGTAGCGACCTGTAAGGCCTCAGAAAGGTCCTTCTTTGGGTTCTCTTTTGAATCCTCGTCGAAACGCTTTTCGTTTCGTCTCAATCGGAGTTTCCGTTGAGATTTTACGACGAACACAAGTGGGATTCTTCTCGGCTTGCTTCCACTCGCTACGTAGCGACCTGTCAGACTGTCAGTCGCTACGTAGCGACCTGTAAGGCCTCAGAAAGGTCCTTCTTTGGATTCTCTTTTGAATCCTCGTCGAAACGCTTTTCGTTTCGTCTCAATCGGAGTTTCCGTTGAGATTTTACGACGAAAACAAGTGGGACTCGTCTCGGCTTGCTTCCACTCGCTACGTAGCGACCTGTCAGACTGTCAGTCGCTACGTAGCGACCTGTAAGGCCTCAGAAAAGTCCTTCTTTGGGTTCTCTTTTGAATCCTCGTCGAAACGCTTTTCGTTTCGTCTCAATCGGAGTTTCCGTTGAGATTTTACGACGAAAACAAGTGGGACTCGTCTCGGCTTGCTTCCACTCGCTACGTAACGACCTGTCAGACTGTCAGTCGCTACGTAGCGACCTGTAAGGCCTCAGAAAGGTCCTCCTTTGGGTTGTCTTTTGAATCCTCGTCGAAACGCTTTTCGTTTCGTCTCAATCGGAGTTTCCGTTGAGATTTTACGACGAAAACAAGTGGGACTCATCTCGGCTTGCTTCCACTCGCTACGTAGCGACCTGTCAGACTGTCAGTCGCTACGTAGCGACCTGTAAGGCCTCAGAAAGGTCCTCCTTTGGGTTGTCTTTTGAATCCTCGTCGAAACGCTTTTTGTTTCGTCTCAATCGGAGTTTCCGTTGAGATTTTACGACGAAAACAAGTAGGACGCTTCTTGGCTTGCTTCCATTCGCTACGTAGCGACCTGTCAGATTGTCAGTCGCTACGTAGCGACCTGTAAGTCCTCAAAGGGTTCTTCCTTTGCGTTCTCCTTTGAATCCTGTTCAAAATGCTTTTCGTTTCGTTTCAATCGGAGTTTCCGTTGAGATTTTACGACGAAAACAAGTGGGACTCGTCTCGGCTCCCTTCCACTCGCTATAGCGACCGAGATGACATCCTCACTCGCTATAGCAACCTGTCAGGCCTCAAAGGGCTCCTCCTTTGCGTTCTCCTTTGAATTCTCATCGAAACGCTTTTGGTTTCGTCTCAATCGGAGTTTCCGTTGAGATTTTACGACAAAAACAAGTAAACCTCATCCAAAACTCCTTGGCTTGTTTCTGCTCACCCTACCTCCATCTTTGCGTTCACTTTCGAATCTCGATCGAAACGTCTCTTGTTTCGCCTCGATTGAAGTTACCATTGAGACTTTACGATATAAAAAAAAAAACCGCAAAGACCTATTTTCTCGCATGGATTCAGATTAATCGTATAAAACGGGAAATGGTTAGCTTAACATCTTAGCCGCCTTAACTATACGATTACGTTGGACCTTTTTACAAAAATCGACGCCCTATCTAAGGAGAAGATAACAGTCAAGTTCGGAAGATAAATGTCAAGTTTCAAAGGGTAAACACCAATATCGGAAATGGCGAACATACACGAGAATAGGAAACGGAAATGAGCACGCAAAACTGAGAAGGGACAAAACTGCATCTTCGAGAGAACTAAGGTATTTCCGACTTGAAATTTTTGAAATCAGACTTGGAATTTTCGTAGGAAATTACTTTGAGGCTGCCATAGAACTTTAGGGAACGTAAAACCTAGGCGGATAGTCTAGCGAACTAAGTTTTAAGCGATTTTTCCTGTCTCGATATATTGTTCCATAATTGTTCATCCAAATCTTGCAAACCGATCTAAACTCTCCGAAAGTCGAGAAATGATCGCCACGCATATCAAGCTCGCTTCCTAAAGAGAGAAAAAGTTAGAGACATGAACGTCGTCTTAAAACCGATTCGTTTCTGGCAATTTTCTCGGAACCGACATATCCCAAGTCGTCAACGTGGAAACAACCAAATCACAGTCCAAGCGTCGTCTATAAATCGTCCCGAATTATCGATCATTCCAAACATCAGGAGAGGAAACGTACACAACCCTTCAAAGTATCGGTTCAACCGTTTTTCTTTCGTAAAAAAAAAAAAAGGGGGAGTAGGTACGTATACTATACTCGTATACTCCCAAACTTCAAAAAACTTCTGCAAATCGTCAAGAATAGGCAAACGACAATCTTAATATTCGTCTAAACGCTAGAAACATATCCAGACGATCATGAACATAATCTCAAAAACTATACATCATTTCTTGTCGCAATCATGCATACAGAAAACTTGTACCAATATCAAACTGAAACTCGACGATTAGCCAAAGTATTGAAGCCTTTTCCGGCTTCAGAAAGCCAGTTTCGTTTTAAACTTAGCGGCGAGAAATCTTCAATCACCAAAGCATTTCTTTCAGTTTCCGTTGTACCAAGTAAGTCACGGAAAAGTATCGAAAACATTTGCGACGAAGAAAACTCGAGAATATATGCAGCATCGTGCACATTAAAAGCAGCACTTTCCTCCCGATGGTTAGCTAGATCCACTTCTGGTTGACCAATTCTTTCAAGAAACAAATGTGTCATGAGAATCCTCTCGAAAAACCTATGAAAAACGTTCCGCGACTAGATCGTATTGAAATAAACTTCGGTAATACTCCATGGGTAACGCCAAGCAACCTTCACCTAAGATCAAAATCACAGCGGGAACGTTTCTCGTAGAACCCGCAGAAACAATGCTACTTTGACATATGTATACATATCACTGATTTACGACCTTCGTAAAATCGGTTATATGATATGATAAATTATCGTATAGCCCACAATCGGAAATCATATGATAAATTCTTCATAACGAAACTAAGTCCTAACAACCAAACGGTTAACGGAAAATCTAAACTTTTCGAAAATTGACCAAGTTCAATACGCTCCACAATTCACTTTAAGCCCGCAACGTTTTAACCACAATACGCGGCATGTAAGGAAAAATTCGTAACAAAGCTTCTAGAGCTATACGAAACATCCTAAAAAATGCACGAAATACATCTCCCTCGCAACATCGCGAAATATCTTCAAAGCCCGCGAACATTTCAAGCACGAAACGTGGCATACGAAAGAATAACAAATCTTCAGCATCGCGAGTCGTCGCGGACGCCTGAAGATTAGTTCTTCGACGAAATTTCCTTCCTCGATAAAAACACCTTCATGGAAGACCAGACAGTCATACGCACTAACATCTTCTCAAAACATATTCTTCGCGAAGACTCAAAATAGTAATTTTTACCATTAAGTTTGTTGCTGATCACGACAAACTCTTAACGTCCTAAACAGACTTAGCCATCTCGTAGAAGATGACTCTCTTACATCCGACACAAGGATAATAGCGCTATAAAAGAAATCCGAAATTTTGGTCCAGCACTTCCGGTCTCCGGAGAGATGCTCGATTCCAACCATACAAGTCGTATAAGCCGAGAACCTATCGCGGACTTTAAATCGGTATGGAATCAGGATGAAACTGAAACGGGATACGTAAGTCGAATTAGTCATCGCACCCTCTAAAACCAGGAGTAAACCTAGGTCTTGCCCTAAACCCAGCGCACTGGTCTCTAACATCTCTAGGCATAGTATCAAACACCCTGATACGAGATCCCAAAATTTGTCTCTTTGCCAATATTCGAACGTCTTCAGAAAATCCCGCAAGTTTACACACTGCGGAAAACTCTCGAAACAGATTATGGATATGGCAATTCACACAGAGTTAGATTACGAGACGACAACTCGTAGTCTTCCCTCTACACCCATACAAAATGCCATCGGCAGCAACACGCCTTATAACCGCTACATAAAAACTAGACCATAAAGGTCCTACTGGAAAACTAGTCATAAGAACCTTAACTCCAAGATGAACTACGAAAGGCTTGATCCCTTCAACAAGGGTACGTAGGCAGCCGTCATAAGGCGCAGCCCCAATCTTATCGCGTTTTCTACTTTTAGGAGAGCGAGAAGATCACTTACCACAGACCTTTTCAACCATTAATTCCGCCTAACTCACCTAACTTGCCTAACTTGCCAAGCCACTCGCTAGAACCTCACGCTAGAAGCTCATGATTCTAACGAGCTGGGGGGCTAACTGTTGGGGTCAAAATCGGTCACGACGGAATCAATGTCTGAAAGTCCGTAAAAATCAGCATAACCGTTTTTACGAAAAGTAATCTTCGTAAAGATATCTTTACGAACAGCCTTGCAGTAAAATATCGTCCAAATCTCAATCGAACCACTAAATACCGATTGTCCGAAGGCAACAGACATGTACCCAAATCGGCCGCGGACAAGCTCGAGTATGGAAATCAGACCGCGGACAAGCCAAGCTCGATCGATACGCGGCGACCAAGCATGCACACAGCTCGGTCGCTACGTAGCGACCGAGCTCGAGCCAAAGCTCGGTCGCTACGTAGCGACCGAGCGATCGTCCCGCTCGGTCGCTACGTAGCGACCAAGCGATCGTCCCGCTCGGTCGCTACGTAGCGACCGAGCTCGAGCCAAAGCTCGGTCGCTACGTAGCGACCGAGCGATCGTCCCGCTCGGTCGCTACGTAGCGACCGAGCTCAGCCAAGCTCGGTCGCTACGTAGCGACCGAGCGATCGTCCCGCTCGGTCGCTACGTAGCGACCGAGCTCGAGCCAAAGCTCGGTCGCTACGTAGCGACCGAGCGATCGTCCCGCTCGGTCGCTACGTAGCGACCGAGCTCGAGCCAAAGCTCGGTCGCTACATAGCGACCGAGCGATCGTCCCGCTCGGCCGCTACGTAGCGACCGAGCGCTCGTCCCGCTCGGTCGCTACGAAGCGACCGGGCTCGAGCCAAAGTTCGGTCGCTGTGTAGCGATTGAACCTTTCCGAACGTCAATACGACACCAGTTCTTGCATTCTCGTCAAAACCTTCGAATGCTATCTCCCGAAGACCGTAGCAAGCTCAGTCTATGTTTCCCGCCATTCTAATTCATCGATCAAACTTCGCGGATTAGAAACCGCGGAAAACTCGTAGTAAACGTGTCGAGTCGGAAGACGGCCCAAAGGGACCTAAAACACGACTCGAGGCCCATCCTACGATTTTCCTAATCAAAAGCCCGTAAACCACAGCCTGGTTTACGCTTGGTCCACAAGGAAGGATAAATGTCAAGTTTCCGTGGATAAATACGGAAGTTTTGAAGATAATTGTGAAGATCGGGAAAAATGGAATATCTCCATTTTTATGCTATGACGGCTTAAGGGCAGAAGAGTAAAAGCGTAAACCGACCTTGGAGCTAGTATATAAGGAGTCCTAGGCGAGGAGCAAGGGGAAGAACTTTTTAGATTCGGAATTCTCTGCACTTAGAAACTTTAGGCTTATTCTCGACAAGTTCGGTTTCTATGACTGGCACTCAATTACTAGACGAACTCGCCCAGGCAGTTCGATCTCTTGTCCAGCTCTATCAATTGAACTACGTTCGGCTTGATCCTCGAAAGGGGTACGTAGGCAGCCTTTAACAAGGTTCAGTCCGAAATCAATCTAAGCCTTTTAGATATCTTTTTCGTCCTTTGTTATCGAGCTGCGACTCAACTAGGATTAGGGTTTTATGTTGCTAGAACTAGGTAACTCGCTGACGGCCCCTGCGGCCAAAGCCTTTGTATTCTCTTGTAATGATCGCAACGCTCTTACGCGGACTCGAAATAAGATCTACTGTTTTCTCTAAACTCGTTTGTTATCTTTTCATGATTTCCGCATATATTCGATCACTTGTCGTTGGCTCTCGCAGAGATCCGGGACCTCTGGGAAATTATGGTTTTCCTAGTTTCCTTATTTAAACGGAAATCGACAGTGCGAATTTCGGTTCCCACACCGCCCATATAAGGCTTCATAGGGGGACATGCCAATACTTCGGTGAAAACTGTTGTTGTATGCAAACTCCACCAATGGCAAATGCCTTTCTCATGAGTTTCCCCAATCTAAGACACATGCCCTTAGCATATCCTCCAGTGTCCTGATCGTGCGTTCTGATTGCCCATCTGTCTGGGGATGATAAGCTGTACTCATGTTCACTCTCGTCCCAAGGCCTTTTGGAAAGCCTTCCAGAATCGTGAAGTAAACCTCGGATCCCTATCCGACACAATGCTAGACGGAATCCCATGTAGCCGCACGATCTCGTCCATGTACTTGACCACAATCTGATCAACCCCATCTGATTTCTTCAAAGGCAGGAAGTTTGCGGATTTGGTGAGTCTATCCACTATCACCCAAACCGCATTATTCCTTTTCCTAGTGGTGGGAAAACCGGTTACAAAGTCCATAGTGATGTGATCCCACTTCCATTCCGGAATGGGTAAACTTTGTAACAGCCCACTTGGAACCTGATGCTCCGCCTTGACTAACTGGCATGTAGCACACTTGGCCACCCACTCAGCTATGTCTACCTTCATCCGTATCCAATGATAATACCTCTTAAGGTCTTGATACATTTTAGTTGCACCTGGATGTATCGAGAACTTGGATTTATGAGCTTCCCTCATAATCTCTTCTTTCAGGTTCTTATCATTAGGCACACTGACCCGTCCTCGTACCAGAATGGTTCCATCTGCCATGATCTGATACTCCATCAATTCATTTCGAGCAACCTTTTGTAGGTTCTCGTCCAAGCCTTGTGCCTGCCTGATCCTGGTGAGAAGATCAGCTTAGATCACCGCTTCCAAACCCAACGGCTCGTCCTTGCTGGCCATTGTGTTCAGGTGCAATGACCGGACCATCTCTTCCAACTCATCTGCTTCCTTCTCAGCTGATACCTTGGCCTCAAATTTGCCTTACCAGGATGGTAAGCAATATCTAAATCATAGTCGGCCACGAACTCCATCCAACGCCTCTGCCTCAAATTCAATTCTGGTTGCGTGAATATGTATTTGAGGCTCTTGTGGTCAGTAAGGATCTGAACCTTAGCACCATATAGGTAGGATCTCCAAATCTTCAGTGCAAAAACTACGGCCGCCATCTCTAAGTCATGGGTTGGGTAATTCCCTTCATGCTTTCGCAATTTTCTTGAAGCATAAGCAATCACCTTCCCATATTGAGTCAGAACACATCCCAACCCAGTGATGGATGCGTCCGTGTACACTACATATGGCTGATCCGCCTCAGGCTGTACTAGGACTGGTGCCCTTGTAAGCATGTCCTTCAGAGCCATGAAGCACTTCTCACAATCTCCTGTCCAGGCAAACCTAACATCCTTGCCCGTGAGTTGAGTCATGGGTTGAGCCAAACTCGCAAACCCCTTGACGAACTTCCGATAGTAGCCGGCCAACCCTATGAAGCATCTGACTTCTGTAGCACTCTTAGGTTGTGGCCAGGCTTGGATAGCCTGTATCTTTTCCGGATCCACAGACACTCCTTGATCTGACACAATGTGTCCAAGGAAGCCAATGCTCTTCTGCCAGAAGCTGCACTTGCTTAACTTAACAAAGAGTTTCTGCTCTCTTAGCCGTTCCAACACCGCCCTCAGATGCATCTCATGGTCTTCCTTGCTTCTGGAATATACAAGTATGTCATATATGAAAATGATTACAAATTCATTCAGAAAGTCTCGGAAGATACCATTCATCATCTTCATGAACGCAGCTGGAGCATTGGTTAGACCAAATGGCATAACCACAAACTCGTAGTGACCATACCGGGTCCGGAATGCCGTCTTCCTGATATCATTGGGCTCTATTGGGATTTGGTGATACCCTGAGGCCAAATCAATCTTGGAAAACCACTTGGCTCCCTTGAGCTGATCCAACAACTCATCAATCCTGGGCAATGGGTACTTGTTCTTCACAGTCACCCTATTCAACCCTCGGTAATCAATGCACAGCCTGAAACTACCATCCTTTTTCTTCACAAACAGGACTGGTGCTCCCCAAGGCGAGATACTTGGGCGTATGAACCCTTTGTCTAACAACTCCTCCAGTTGTTTCTTTAGCTCGGCCATTTCGGCTGGAGCCATTCGATAGGGACTTTTAGACATCACAAAATACTATAGAACAGGCGATCCAGAAGAAGTAAAGAGAATGGATGCATCTGCCAAGAGAACCGACCACAAGGCCGCACGGATCATCCGCAGTCCCGGGGCCGTTCCTTGCAGTCTACACCACTAACCTTAGGCATTCTCTCCCTTGGAGGCAAGTCCTTCTCCTTCTCCTTCGCCTTGTCTTTCTGTCTGGTATCCATCTTCACGGCCTGGCCTTCCCACGCTCAGAACACGCCGGCAAGCCAACACCACCACACACGGTTCTCTTCTTTAACCGCCGGTCTCTCTCTCTTTCTTTCTTTCTGTTATGAGTTTGGCAGAGCTTTTCCTAAGGAATTTCGTGCCATTTTCTGTGCCAGGGACTCTCTATTTATAGATAAAGCCAGCCCCAACTGCCCTGGAGAAACCGGCCAAGCAGTTAGAGAGAAAAGGCACAAAACTGCCCCTTTTGCACCTTTTTGGGAGTAACTGCCCAACTGCTCTTCCCTTCCTTTGGGCTGTCCGAAAATCAGGCCCATAACATTGTCCAGCGTCCCTTGTCCAAGGCCAAGACCCCACGGACCCTTGGTGGTTCAGGCCAAGATCCCACCAGCCCATAACCGCCCATGACCCGGCCACGCTGGCCCGGACAATAACACTCCACCGAGCTGAGTTGAGCTGGTCACTATCTGGCCTCAGCTGAGTGAGCTAACCTATCAGCTCCAGTGAGCTACCAAGGACTGAGTGACCTGGTTTCACACTGTCCCCAGCTGATTGAGCTTGTTCCCGACTCTGTCCAGCTGCTAGATCACTCGGCCAGCTCTCCTAAGCTTCCTTCGGTTCCATCCTGGTTAAGTCTCAGCTCCCTGATACCCTTAACCTTATTATTTGAGCCATGATACGCTTGTCCTTAGACCAAATGACCTGTCTGGTGCGTCTCCTCGCACCATGGCTCGTCCCAACGATCCTATCTAGGATCGGGGATGCTACACGACCCATGGTGCAATAGGAATAGCTAAAGGCATGTGTAAACCATAAGGATGCGACCTGGATTTTTTTTTGAGGCAGACAGTGCACTTGGCGCATAGGCTCTCGACGTAACGCCTCATCCGGGGCCAATAGAAGTGGTCGGACAGGACGCTCAGGGTTTTGTCTCGACCGAAATGTCCAATCAACCCGCCCCCATGAGCTTCTCGGGTCAGTAAGTCTCGCATGGACCCATGAGGAATGCACAGGCATTTCTCCTTGAAGAGGAACCCGTCCTGATGATAGAATCGACCCATGGCTCCCTTAGCCGTGTTACTGTAAAGCTCAGAAAAATCAGGGTCAGTTTCATAAGACATTTTAAATTGTTCAAAACCCATGATCTTAGCCTCCATGGTGGTAATGCGTGTGTGGCGCCGGGATAGAGAATCTGCCACTACGTTTTCCTTCCCCTTCTTGTACTTGATCACATAGGGAAAAGTCTCCACGAATTCCAGCCACCTAGCATGCCTCTTCTTGAGTGTTGTCTGGCCCCTCAAATGCTTAAGAGTCCCGTGATCTGTATGAATAATAAACTCTTTAGACAGAAGATAATGTTGCCAAGTTTCAAGTGATCTTACTAGAGCATATAGCTCTTTATCATAGGTGGGATAATTGAGGGCGGCTGTAAGGCCCGATCCCGGCCGACTAGGCCGCGGTCAATGCCTCACGTCGCTCGGTCCATACACTGACCGAACCTCTCAAATTTCGCCCTTTATCTATATTATCGCCCATAGGCGAGGGCTAACTTAGACCTTAGCTTAAGACTACCTTAGTCATTCCCTAGCTTAGATCATTTCAACTCATACGCAGCGGATATTCTCTACTTAACCATTGGTCTACAGCCAATATAATACTTGTCTGGTCGAATCACCTCGGCTAATGGTTAGAATACTCAACTACCAGCTAGCTCCAAGGTCCCCGAACCCAAATCAAGGCATACAAATCCGAGGTTCCATTCCCCTAACCATTCTATCTAGATCTATGCAACATTGCTAGATCATACCTTTGCCACATCCAAGGAGTTTGTTAGCTCATTGTCCCAGCTGACTTAGCTGTTTAGCTAGCTCATCCAGCTAGCTGAGATGAACCACTTCACTTGAGGTTCCATCACTCTCGACCCAGCTGGTAGAGCTGTGAGGTAGCTTCGACGAGCTCCCTGTCTACTCGTACAGCTCTCTTATACCTGCATATACTCTTCCCTTCAGTACTTAGTCATTCAGCCAACCATCCCCACAGACCAAGTACTTTTGGGGAGTCTTCAGCTACGTTTCTGGCCACTTCCAAAAGTGCTTCAAAAATTAATTAAAATTCATGAAAACTCATGATAAATTCCAACTAAGAGATTCCCATAATCGGAATCCAATGAATCGACCCATATCATATGGATCCCGATCATGATCAGTCCGGCCAAGGCCATGGACATCACCCCTGAACCGGCCAAGGGCATGGTTCAGTGCTATCAAGTCTTAAGCGTATGCTCCCCTGGAGCCAAGTCCTCTCATGGACTAATAATGCCCATCAGATCCTAAGTCAATCAACCAACCACCCCACATGACTCAGAACTGATGAGTCTTCACACTTACCTAACCGGCCATGGAACCATATCCCAATAAACCCGATCAATCTTACCCTTACAACCGGTGCATCCTTTGATCAATCAGATCAGACACCTTGATCCATCACGTATGGTTCAGGTCGTCCATCCTTGCCCAAGACCAGATGACACACGGCCTTCTCCTCATGCGGCCAATACCGCTGTCCCACAACAGTTTCCGTTTACTCGGTTAACTGTCATGGATAACTACCTTGCTGAAAGGTCACGACTCTTCACCCCTGCATTATGACCATGGACAATCATACCCATACATAGATCACCCTCTTATGGATCAGGCCGTGATCAACACAAACCCAGTTCCCATGTCCCGCCCCATATAGTATGGCCGATGCATTGCATCCGTCCATCACACCATATGGACGAGTTGTACCAACTATGATCCGACCCCTTCCTCAACTACTAGATCCTTAGATCACATCACATTATATGTAGTTTCCAAGGGCGTGTCATTCTTGGCCAGGACCATTTCCACAAGAGACATAAACATAAACCGAATAGTAATTATAAACCGGTTACCTTATACATGATCTGATTAGATCATGTGCCTTCCCTTATCATGGACGTCCATGCTCCTCCAGTGCACGCCTCTATCAATCCTTATCATATACGTCCAGTATTGAGAAGGTCCATTCATGGGTCGCACCAATCACCCTTTCCATGGAACTCCCATGAAACCACTTTCTACACTGCATCCATCTTTAAGGCTGTATTGACCTCTAGAAGTGGAGTTCGGCTTTCCCCCCTCTCTCCTAACCATTTGCGTGTGTCCCCAGGCTGTATAAGAAGCCTAGGACGTGATCATGCATGATCAAACACCATCACAGGGTCGTGCATCACTTCCCCCTTCAGTGCCCATGAAACTGCCTTTCTACACACATCTGCCGTTGAGGCTGTCTCAACCATTGGAAGTGGGATCCGGCCTCCTATCTTCTCTCCAGGCTATTTTCATGTGATGTATGGATATAGATGAAGACCAGGGCGTGGCAAACAATAATCAAAACTCACCAGAGGGTCGTTCTCAACTTCCCTCTTGATTGCCCTCCAAAACTGCCTCTTTGATGCCTTTGAATGCCTCTTGGTATTGGATTATTCAATCCGACCATCTCTCTGTTTTTCTATGGTTTTCTTTATATTTCAGGATGTAGGTGGAATCCCTGGCATGCCTGAGAAGGCACGGACTTGCCTGCCTTTTATAGAAGAAGGGGTGGTTACATCTTAACCATTGCATCCCTTTGGTATCAATTTTGGCCATTGATTTAATCAATGGTACAAATTGCACCCTTTCGCCTATGGCAGTTACAAGACGTTCTGGTAACTGCCAAACCACTCCTGGACATGTCCAAAACAATCCCACACGGACTGCCCATGCCCCTGGCTCAATCCCAAGAGCCCACCACCCAATCGGCACACACGGGTAACCCACATGGCCCGACCACTGTCCAGACCCAACCCAACTGCCCGAGACCTGAACACTCAGTCCAGCTGAGTTGAGCTGATCCCCAGCTGATCCAGCTGAGTGATCTAGACCATCCAGCTCAGGGAGCTGACCTACACTTCAGTGAGCTACACCGAGCTGCACTACACTTCACCTAGCTGGTCGAGCTTGCTTACTGCATTGCCCACCTGTTATACACTGTCTCCAGCTTGCTTCCTTTATATTATTCAATCCTTTTAAGTCCCTTGGTCTATTTCCAGAACTAGACTTAGTTTTTCCATGATCCATTCTGATCACTCACTTCATCGAGCTTCACCCGGATCTCGTCCAGCTACCAGCTCGCTTGTCAAGCTCCTTTGAGCTTGCCTCTGCCTTATTTTGGTTTAAGTTCCAGCTACCTGATTCCCTTAACCACGTTTTGGACCATGACACGCTTGTCTTTAGGTCATGTGACCTGACTGGTTTGTCTCCTCGCACAAAGGCATGTCCGGACGATCCTATCCAGAATCGGGGATGCTACAGCGGCTACACTCAATTTCTCATTGAAGAAAGCAACTGGCCGGCCTCCTTGGGTCAGTACGGCTCCTATTCCTGTCCCTGAAGCATCACACATCTCAAAAGGTTTATCAAAATCAGGAAGAGTTAGGACCGGTGCATGTGTCAGACTGTATTTAAGCCTGTTGAAAGACTCCTCTTGGGCAGGACCCCAAGTAAAGGATACGTTCTTCTTGATCACGGAGGTCATTGGGGCGGCAATGGTACTGAAATCCTTCACGAATCATCGATAGAAACTAGCCAGTCCATGGAAGCTGCGGACATGTCCGATCGTGGTTGGGGTCGGCCAGTCTTGTATCACCTTGATCTTCTCCTCATCAACCTTCAGTCCCTGTGAACTCACAACAAAACCTAAAAATACCAACTTATCAGTGCAGAAAACACATTTCTTAAGGTTAGCATAGAGGCCTTCTTGCCTCAAGGCTTTCAAGACCTGTTCTAGATGTCCAATGTGTTCAGTTAAGAACCTGCTGTAAATCAGGATGTCATCAAAGTATACAACCACAAATTTACCAATGTAAGGTCGGAGGACCTCGTTCATGAGCCTCATGAATGTGCTAGGGGCGTTGGTAAGGCCAAACGGCATCACCAGCCACTCGTACAGACCTTGCTTGGTCTTGAAGGCGGTTTTCCACTCATCTCCTTCCTTCATGCGGACTTGATTGTATCCACTCCTGAGATCAATCTTAGAAAACACAATAGACCCACTCAGTTTATCCAACATATCATCTAATCTAGGAGGGTACCGATATTTGATGGTTATGTTGTTGATGGCTCGGCAGTCCACACACATGCGCCACGTTCCATCCTTCTTAGGCACTAACAGAATCGGGACCGCACAGGGGCTAAGGCTCTCGCGGATGTAGCCTTTGTCCATGAGGCCTTGGACCTGCCGCTCCAACTCCTTAGCTTCCTCAGGGTTGACACGGTAAGCGGCTCATTTTGGCAGGGGCGCGCCGGGTACAAGGTCGATCTGATGTTCTATGCCACAGACAGGGGGTAAACCGGCTGGAATCTCATCAGGAAAGACATCCTTGTAACGTCCCATGAGGTCTTGTACTACGTCCGGTACTTCAGGAGCCTCAAAACCTGCAAAACAACCTTCCTTAAAGATCATTAGTAGCACCTGTGTCTCACGTTGTAATGATTTAAGCACTTGTCCGGAAGTCATGTAAAGGTTAGTATTACTTACCTGGCGGGACTGTGACATTGCCTTTGTGGGAACCGAAATTTGCACTGTCGATTTCCGTTTAAATAAAGAAACTAGGAAAACCCTAATTTCCCAGAGGACCCGGATATCTGCTAACTACCACACGTCAAGTAATCAGAACACGAGAATAACAACGATAAAAATAAGAAATTGAAAAAGAGAGCAAAGGAGATCTTATTCCGAATTTGCGTATGGGCGTTTACAACAAGGTATAAGCCTGGGCTCGAGAGCTGTTGGTGAGATTCCTAGTTCTAGCAACCCTAAGAAGGCTAAACCTAATTGAGTCGCAGCTCGAAATAACAAAAACGGAAAATTGCCTAAATTGCTCTAAGTGCTAAGTTTGCTCTGAAAAAATTCTCTCCTTGCGCTCCTCGCCTAGGACTTCTTATATACCAGCTCCAAGGTCGGTTTACGCTTTTCCTCTTCTGCCCTTAAGCTGTCATAGCATAAAAATGGAGATATTCCATTTTTCCGATCTTCACAATTATCTTCAAAACTTCCGTATTTATCCGCGGAAACTTGACATTTATCCTTCCTTGTGGACCAAGCGTAAACCGTGCTGTGGTTTACGGGCTTTTGGTTAAGAAATCGTAGGATGGGCCTCGGGTTGTGTCTTAGGTCCCCATGGGCCGTCTTCCGACTCGCCACGTTTATTTCAATTTCTTTTCGATAAAGAATGAACTTTCCGCGGATTTTAATCCGCAAAGTTTGATCAATGGTTTAGAATAGTGGAAAACATAGACTGAGCTCGCTACGGTCTTCGGGAGATAGCATTTGAAGGTTTGACGAGAATGCATGGACTGGTGTCGTATCGATGTTCGGAAGAGCCCGGTCGCTGCGAAACGACCGAACTTTGGCTCGAGCCAGGTTGCTACGTAGCGACCGAGCAGGACGAACTCTCGGTCGCTACGTAGTGACCGAGCGGGCGAACGCTCGGTCGTTACGTAACGACCGAGCCTTGGCTCGAGCTCGGTCGCTGCATAGCGACCGAGCGGGACGGACGCTCAGTCACTACATAGCGACCGAGCTTTGGCTTGGACTTGGTTGCTATGTAGCGACCGGATAGCGTGCATGCGCGGTAGTTTTGAAATGATCGAGCTCGAGTTGTCCATTCTGAGCTTTCAAGGATACTTCTTCGTAAAAAACTTCGTATTGGTTATTTTTTACGAAAATCATATTTTTCTTTTACTATCTTCTCAGAAATACGATTTCCGAGGATTTTTTGGTGTTAATTTCGTCGTGACCGTTTTTGACCCCAACAGTTAGCCCCCTAGCCCGTTAGGACCACGCATCGTAGGGTCCTAGCGTGCGGTTATGCATGTTTGGCAAGTTAGGCGTGTTGGATGGAATTAATATCCGAAAGTCCGAGCTTGAATAGTAAATTCTCATGCCTATAAGAAGGGAGGTAACTTCTTCATATTTTTTTTCACTTTCTTGTTTTCTTCCAAGATTTCTCTTTAAGAAAAACTTTCTTTCTTTCTCTCCATCCTTTCCCTCTATTTTCCAAAAGAGAAAGTATAAAATGTCGAGCAAGAAAAAAGATTGCGAGAAAAGGGTCTTCATCAGTGAGTGCTCATGAAGAGCTCGTTGTTCCGAAGATGGAGTTTGTGCCTCGCTCGGTAGATCCCGCCGAGAATGAGGCATGGTGGGTTGCGCATTACGGTTCGATGACTCCTCCCAAAGAGAAGTCGTTTCCGGTACTGACCCATCGTGCGATCGAGGAAGGGTCACCGAGCAGGAGTACCTACGAGTTTCTCGAGATCATGCAATCGTTCCGTCGTATTCCGAGTACGGTGGAGTTCCGGGTTCCTCGTCGAGGCGAACGCGCTGATAACCCCCCGGAGGGTTACTTTACTTGCTACGAAGTGTTCGTAGTGCGTTGTCGCTTGTGGTTCCTGATTCCTGAAACCGTTGTCCGAGTATTGGATCGTTTCGAGGTGGCAATTAACCAGCTGAATCCTCTTGCCATTCAGCACATTATTGGAATCCTGATCCTGAGTTATGAGCATGGTCTCTCCCTTTCCGTTGATCACTTTGAAGCGCTTTTGAGGCTACAGCTTGTCAAGGATAAGGAAAAGTATAGGCTGGTCCCTCGGAGCTTCATGTCAGTAAGAGGTTTAGCTCCAACTTCAACTCGTGAAAGAAATTTTTCTTCTTTGTTCGTATAGATGCTGCATCTGTCGAAGAGAGTTGTATCCCACTACTTTGGAGGTTGCCGAACGATCGTCCCTTCATCAACCCACTGGCTCCGTTTCCCGAGGATATCATTGAAGTGAGGGACCTTCTTAGGAATGGTCCGTTTTTCTGGACTTCGTTCACGCTGAAACAAGTTCAGAAGGCGCTAAGGTTTGTATGCCCCGATCCTGTGGAAGCGGGGAACGACTCCGAGCCCGATGATCAGAGTCCCGACGCTGCCCCCGCTGCTGCGACGGGGTGGAACTCTTCAAAGGGGAAGGATATCGATCTTGGCGACATAGAGTTTTGATGGACGATTCTGTGCTTCCGGGATGGGATCCAGACCTTGCTTATGGCGATGGAAGCGGTTCTAGCGAGGTTCCTATCCCGTATTTCGATGATTTCTTCGCTGGTTTACCCCTGGGCTTTGATGCTCCTCCACCAACGAATGAAACAGGATGGCCAAAGGTTGTCGCGGAAGGGTCTCGTATTATCAACGGGGTATGATTTTTTCGAAAATATTTGTGATTGCCTAGGTATTTCTTTTTCTGCTTATAATGCGTTAATCGGTTTCGCAGGGCCTCAACTTGCGTGGCTCGGCCATTGAAGCGAGCCATATGGAAGCTATGGTCTATCGTTTTAAAGCAGAGAAAGCGGAAAGAGATCTCGCTCGCGTGCAAGGCGAGATGCTGGAGCGAGAAGCACAACTTACTCGTGATCATGCGCGGGCAGTCCGTAAGGCGGAAAGGAAGGGAAAAAGAGAAATTGTCGAGGTGATGAAGACTCGTGCCTCTCTGTTCCAGGTTGAGTATGGGAACCTCAAGAATGCCTTCCCCTTGGTGGGTGATTTTCGTGAGTGCCGCGGTTCAGTCGGAAGTCTTTGGAGGACGCAAGCCGATGATTATGTGTTCGAGAAGGAAATGAGCTTGATGAAGAGCGGCATGAACGAACGTGCCAACCCTGAGGCACTCATTCCCTCAATCGACGAGCGGATCCAAGGGTTCTGGGATTCCATCCCGGTTTCCCCTGATACCGAGGAGGTTCCGACCGGGTTTCCCGATGGTGGCGAGGAAGTTGATCGTCCCGCGGATGCGTTCGGTGCTCCGTTGTCCGGGGACTTTGATTTTGGACTATGAGAGGTGGAGTGGTTAAAGAAAGATGCTTGTCTTTCCGTTTTATGTTTGTGGCCGAGTGTGGCCTTTATTTTGAGAGATTGTACGGGCCCGTTTTGGCCGTTTTTATTGCTTATCGGGACTGGCTGTTGGCGGCTTTGAATCCCTTACCGCTTTACGCGGCTTAATATATATATGATGGATGTTTTATTTTGAGTTTTCCCTGAGTAGGTTAGAAGTAAATATGAGTTGTCGTCTCATATTTATTTTCGATGAGACGTTCAATCTGTTGGTTCGTTCGTGATTTTTGTAGAAAATTATTTATCTTTACGATTTTCGGGAACATTGAGATGTGAACGGAGAGACAAGGTTTAGGATCTCGTATCTTTTAGATATCATGTCCGGAGATGTTTGAGACCAGAGCGTTGGGTTTAGGGCAAGACCTAGGTTTACTTTCGGTTAAGGTTTGTGCGGTGACTAGCCGGCTATCTTTTTTCCTGTTGCGATTTCTTCCTGACTCGTACCGATTTAAAGTCCGCGATAAGTTCTCGGCTTATATGACTTGTATGGTACGAATCGAGCATCTTCTCAGAGGCAATTTTTAAGCCAACTGGGAGTGCTAAACCAAAATTTCGGATATTTGTTGTAGCGCGCTTTTGTCCTTGTGTTGGACGTTTTGAAGATCAAAAGAGTGATCGAATTGCGTTTGTTTAAGACGGCTGGCGTGTTCGTCGGGGCCAATCGACGAACTGGGTGTAAGGTTTTTGGTGGTCGCGTTCGGACAATTTGTTCGTATTATCTTCGAATTTTAACTTTGCGACGTCTCGCAGTTGTTTCGAGGATTATACGTCTGTCTTTGTGTGTTTGAAAGATGATAATTTTAAGATTTTGGGCCGGATGAGGCTGCAGTCGAGAGTCTTAACGTTTCTAGGTGTGTCCTGAAAGTTTTTGCGTTCAACTGAAGCGTAGAACAGTTTCGATAAAAAGGGAGTGACATAGATTGTAGTAAAAGTTTTTGAAGTTTCTAAAAACTCGATTACAATAATGATGACATTTCTATGTGGGAGTATACGAGTATACGCACCCACTCCCCCCCCCTTTTTAGAGAGGGGGATAGCTGAACTCGTCTTTTGACGAGCTGCCTACGTACCCCTTTCGAGGATCAAGCCATCTCGTAGTTCTGTTTCATGCCGCAAGCGTTTTTACTCGGCGGTAGACGTCGTGCTGTCCGCCTTGACCATGTTGATCATGGCTGGGTCAACGCTATTTTCCGGATGTTCCGGTTGAGTTGTAGCGTCGGCTTCGGACTCGTGTTGAGTTTCGACGTCCGATGCGTTTGCGTCGGCAGACGATTTTAATTCGTCTTTCCTTGGGGCGTTTTTGGCCGAAGAACGATCCATCTTCGTGGGTTTGTGATTCACTGCAGAAGTCGTGATTTGTCTTAACTTGTGCTCTGCGAGGAAGCATAGCCGCGACTGTTTTTGGCATCCCCAGATAGCCGCGACTTCGCTTGGGGTCGGAAATTTGAGGCCCAGGTGGTAGGTTGATGGAACTGCTTGCATGGCATTGAGCCATGGAGTTCCCATGATCACGTTGTAGATAGCGGGATGATCGACTATCGCGAACTCGATGATTTTCGTGATCTCCTTGGCCATGACTGGCAACTGGATTGATCCAAGAGTCATCGATACTTCGCCTGAAAAACCCATGAGCGGTTTTGGCGTCGGAATTACTTCTCCGAGTTTGATGCTCATCCGCTTGAGAGTGTCGCAGAAGATTACGTTGACCATGCTTCCCGTGTCGACGAGTACCCTTCCGACTTCTAAGTCTCGTTTGACGAGATCTATGACGAGCGGGTTGCAGTGAGGTTGATCGATGCCGCCGGCTTCCTCCTTTGTGAAGGTGATCGAGCAATTTTGGCCATCTCGGGGAGGAGACCATGTAGGCCAATTTGCACTCGACTCTGCCTTCCGTTGGTAAGCCTTGATGGCTGAAACAGTATCGCCGCAGTATTGTGATCCTCCGATGATCATGTTGACTCTGCGACGATTGTTATCATTCCCCTTGTCGTCCGGCCTCCTACCGTGTTTATCCCCAGGCTGGTTTCGTTGAGGGGATTTTTCAGCGGGTGGATTTCTATCTGTCTTTGGAGGGCGATCAGAGTTGAGGATGAGATCCTTGATGCTGGTTACTTCCGAGAGCTCTCCAGCGAGTAGCTTCGCGGCCAGCCTTGCTCCCAAGACTTTGCAGTTGGTCGTGGAGTGTCCTCGGGACTGGTGGAACTCGCAGAAGGTGTTTTCGTCATACCCTTGATTGCGGGTCCACGTGTTGCCCGTGGTTCGGCCTTGATCCGAATTAATCGCATAATTATACGCCCCTTGGAGATCTTCCCCCTCGTGGTGGACGTATTTGTCGTTACGAGAGTTCTTCTTTCTCGCTTTCGGATCCAGGTCCTTCGAGGAAGGTCTTGCCGCCTTATGTTTTTGCGATAAGACTTTAGTTTCTTCTTCGACTATGATGTAGTTCGTTGCTTTGTGGAGGGCGTCCTGGATCGTTCGCGGGTTGTCAAGGGTTATCCACTTTCTGAATTTCGACTTGTACCAGAGCGTCTTTCTCAGCGCGTTAATGGCCACTTTGTCGTTTATCCCGCTGACCCTGGACATTATCAGCTTGAACCGACTGA
The DNA here is from genome assembly GCF_000309985.2 of Brassica rapa. Classification (NCBI taxonomy): domain Eukaryota; kingdom Viridiplantae; phylum Streptophyta; class Magnoliopsida; order Brassicales; family Brassicaceae; genus Brassica; species Brassica rapa. Next base: position 24,516 of record NW_022610939.1, read on the forward strand.
TAAACTCGCGGAGGGGTTCGTCTTCCCTCTGGGAGAGACTCCAGAGATCAACATCGGAAGTTTCTCTGTCTATGAATACAAAGTATTGTTTGAGAAATCCTGATGCGAGCTGACGGAAACTCCCGATGGTGTTGCGATGAAGGCGTGCGAACCATTCGAGCGCCGCTCCTTCTAGATTTTCGACGAACAGGCGGCAGTAGCCGGCATCCTTTTCGCCGTCCTACAGCCTAGCTCTTCCCATCGCGATGTGGAAAGCCTGAAGGTGCGCTTTCGGGTCGGCCGTACCATCGTACTTCGGTACATTGATTTTTCCTGGATCGGATACCCTCATGTCCGAAATGCGACTGGTAAAAGGGGTCTTCCGAGCTCCTTCCAGCAGTCAATCGATTTCGGGGGCAGCACTAGTAGCATGATGGATTTGAGACTTCACGGCCCTCACTTCTGCCGCAGTCTTGGTGATGTAGCTGCGAAGATCGCGGATATCCGATGTCTCGTCAGTAGATTTCCGAGCCTGTTGGCGTTTACTGCGAGTGAGCTCGGTTTGCCTTTCGGCCAGCTCCTCTTGTTAGTTCCAATAGGCGATTTCCTCTTCTTCCGTCAATGGTTTTTCGAACGGGGAGCTTTCCCGAGCAGATCGGCTTCTGGTCCTTCTTGGATGTCTGTCGATGTCCTCCTCGGTGTCGTTGGAGACATCGCTAGGATCCAGGTCAATGTGTTCGGCTTTGTTATCCTCCGAGTCCTTTGCAGGGGGCGGAGGACTTTCAGGGTTCCCCTTTTCGATGGGAGATTTCTAGCCAGGGTTTTGACCCGAAGGTCGTTCCCGTGCGACTCCAGGTCTGTCGAGTGGGGTTGCGAAGTCGAGTCTCTTCCCGTGGATTTTGGTGGTTCCGCGGGGACGGATTGCTCGAGTCCTTGCCGTTAAGGTTTCAACCTGTTTGGTCAAGGTACTCACGAGCTTATCATGTTCTTCCGACCTTTTTCTCATAGGTGGCGAGCATCTTTTTAAACTCCTCGAGCACCGCGGTGTTGGCTTGTGCGTTGGCCGCAGATACATCCGCTGCTGGAGTGTGGAGATCGGTGCCGCTGCCTCCGTTAAGAGGAGTCTGCACGTTATCCGCATCGTTAGTTGACGTGTCTGATTGAGCGTGATGTGGCTTTTGCGGGTTAGATTGATCTGTATCCCCCTCCTTCTAGCGCCAAACTGTGGGAACCAAAATTTGCACTGTCAATTTCTGTTTAAATAAGGAAACTAGAAAACCCTAATTTCCCAGAGGACCCGGATATCTGCTAATTACCACACGTCAAGCAATCAGAACACGAGAATAACAACGATAAAAATAAGAAATCGAAAAAGAGAGCAAAGGAGATCTTATTCCGAATTTGCGTATGAGCGTTTACAACAAGGTATAAGCCTGGGCACGAGAGCTGTCGGCGAGATTCCTAGTTATAGCAACCCTAAGACGGCTAAACCTAATTGAGTCGCAGCTCGAAATAACAAAAACGGAAAATTGCCAAAATTGCTCTAAGTGCTAAGTTTGCTCTGAAAAAATTCTCTCCTTGCGCTCCTCGCCTAGGACTTCTTATATACTAGCTCCAAGGTCGGTTTACGCTTTTACTCTTCTGCCCTTAAGCCGTCATAGCATAAAAATGGAGATATTCCATTTTTTCCGATCTTCACAATTATCTTCAAAACTTCCGTATTTATCCGCAGAAACTTGACATTTATCCTTCCTTGTGGACCAAGCGTAAACCGTGCTGTGGTTTACGGGCTTTTGGTTAAGAAATCGTAGGATGGGCCTCGAGTTGTGTCTTAGGTCCCCATGGGCTGGCTTCCGACTTGACACGTTTATTACGATTTCTTTTCGATAAAGAATGAACTTTCCGCGGTTTTTAATCCGCAAAGTTTGATCGATGGTTTAGTATAGCGGAAAATATAGACTGAGCTCGCTACGGTCTTCGGGAGATAGCATTTGAAGGTTTGACAAGAACGCATGGACTGGTGTCGTATCGATGTTCGGAAGAGCCCGGTCGCTACGAAACAACCGAACTTTGGCTCGAGCCCGGTCACTACGTAGCGACCGAGCGGAACGAGCACTCGGTCGCTACGTAGCGACCGAGCGGCGACCAAGCGAGACGGACGCTCGGTCGCTACATAGCGACCGAGCTTTGGCTTGGACTTGGTTGCTATGTAGCGACCGGATAGCGTGCATGCGCGGTAGTTTTGCAATGATCGAGCTCGAGTTGTCCATTCTGAGCTTTCAAGGATACTTCTTCGTAAAAAACTTCGTATTGGTTATTTTTTATGAAAATTGTATTTTTCTTTTACTATCTTCTCGGAAATACGATTTCCGAGGATTTTTGGGTGTTAATTTTGTCGTGACCGTTTTTGACCCCAACAACCTTCTGTATGTAACATCCCGGATCCTGAATAGGATCATTGGGAAGGCCATAGTTCGAGGAAACGTACTTGCCAGTCTTAGGACATCAAGGCAAGAGTTCAATGGCCGGATAAGAAGGTTAAGGACGTAAGGAAACTTAGACTTAACCTCATGCAAGTCGAGAGTCAGCTAGACCGAGCAAGACGGTAGCTGGACGGATGGAACCGGTAGCTCGACCAGCTCAAGGGAGTTAGGTTAAGCTCACTCCAGCTCGGCCACTACAAGGTCAGCTCCACTAGCTGGACTACTAGCTCACTCAGCTGAGGCAGCTGGGGGTCTGCTCATCTCAGCTGGACAGACTGTTCGGGTTTCGGTCCGATGGTCTGGGTCCGGGCTGGTGATGGGCCATTGGGGTCCGGCCATGAGGTCATGGACCGTTGGGGCTTGGGAAAAGGCCGTGGGCTAAGTCCAGAGGGGTTGGGTAAGGCTTTGGGCCTCTGTCCGACCCAAACCCATGCGGTATTGGCGAAGGGATGCATGCGGCCGAGAGGGTGTAACCCTTGGCCGATTGTGCCCATCCGCTGGCCAGTCATGCCTGTTCGTGGGGCAAGACTTACCCCCTCGTTTTCTATAAATATGGGGTCCTCCCTGTCGATTTCAATCATCCAATCCAGAGTAAAAAATACTCAGAGAAATCGTAGAGAGAGAGAAAGAAAGAGATAGAGAGTTTCCGGCCAAAGCAAGGCCGATTGTGTGGTGGTTAGGTTTCCGGCGATCTGATCGTTTTTGAAGCAACCTCCGATCAAGTATGGGAGACCGAGAGCAGGAGAAGAGCGTGGAGAACCCTGACCTGGTTCAGAAGGTACGTGGTGGGCTTTGGCCGCACCAGTCCGAACGGATGGTCCTTGTGACCGCACCCTGGCTCTGGACGGTTCATTAGACCTGACCGCCTCTCCTCTTCTTGTTTCTATCCGGTTCCTTTCTCCTCTTTCTGATTATGCACGAAGGGTTTTGTTGGTTCAGTCCAAGGGACACGTCCCTAGACTTGGCTGAACATAACCAAACCGCTAACCTAGACGCTGGTCGGTTAGACGGTCGGTTCGAATCGCACCATAGACTGGGCGGTTGGGTTAAACGGTTGGGCATGTCCCAAGAGGCACGAGTGGCCAAAGGTCATGAGTTACCAAGGGTTGCAAGTTACCAAAGGGTGTAAGTAACCAAGGGTTACGGACGCCAAGAGGTACCAAAGGCCGAAGTGGTGCATGTTCCAAGCGGTGCCTGTTGAGACAGGTCGTGTCCGTTCCTTCGGGATCAGACCATGTCTTGTCCATTGAGACAAGTACACGGTCCGTCCAGGCCAGGGTAAGGGTCGCAAGGTCCAATCGGCCATTGGCCTAACCGGATTGGGCGTGAGGCTTACTCGGCCGTTGGATCCAGGCCCAAGGCCGGATCAGGTAAGGAAGTCCGTTGGGCCATTGAGCCGGACTTCATCTAGGCCGGTCGCACCTAGATTCTATCCGGATGGACGGATTTGTCTTTGGGACAATCCAGACTGTTCGTGTGTTCGGTTTATCTATTCTGGACTGTCTATCTGATTCTAAGTCAAGGGGTGGTTGGTTGAATGACTTAGGATTCGGTAGGCAGGTTCATATCTTTTCATAAGTATATTGTCTGAGGTTTATCAATGTTCTAGGAACCAAGCCAAGCATTGTAGGAACGACCAGTCCTATTCTCGGTTATGATTAATGCTTACCTGGTTGTGGTTTCAGGAATTAAGGATGGTTCTGGTCAAGCCAAGGAGCCGTGAAGGCTCGGTCAGTGAGAGGCTGTGTAACGTGTGGTTAGATGATGCTAGGGACGAACTAGTGATTGTCTATGAAACTGTTAAGAAGTTGTGTATTGGATCTCATGTTTCTAAGTAATACAAAGTTTACACATTATTATTCCGCTGTGCTATCTGTTCAATTGTTTTAGAACCTCAGATTCGAACATGACTTTGAAAATGAAAGATTTAAAATGAATCAAACAAACAAAGAAATTGATTAAGTAGCAAACGGGTTCAGTCTTGTCGAGAGGCTGGATTCGGGCGTTACAAGTTGGTATAAGAGCATGCTTGATTCTAGGATAGTTGGGTTATGTAGTCCACACACACGCAGCCAGCTGATTCAGTCTCACGGTGAGGTTTGATAGTTATGTCTAGGGATTAATTGTCTCGGTTATGTTATGTATATGTCGTACTAACAATGTCTGAATCCTTAGGCTGGGAAAAGCAAATCGGGAAAGACCCGAAGGAGTAAAACACGGCTGGTCCATCAAGTCAAGCGGCCGCGGACGGAATTAATCTGTCCGGGTAACCAACCGAGCCGGCTGCATCTAACACCGGTGGTGTGTTACCGACTGACCAGGCCAATCTTACGGGTACGCAACAAGAAGGTCAGCAACACCAGGAGAGCGACGAGGAAGTGGAATCCTCGAACGCTAACCATGATGGTGACCAGCGTGAGCAAAGGGCCGAGGGAACGGCCAACGTGGCCGCAGTACTGTCCCGAGAGGACTTGTCAGAGGCCATGAAAGTAATGGGTAATCAGGTGGCGGTTATGACTCAGCTGTTCACTCCACTATTGAATTCATCAGTTGGTCAAGCTACACCTATAGCTACGGCTACACCTATTGCTACGGGTCCAACTGTGGACGCGGTTGAGGTGATCGAGATCGATCCACTGGAAGGTTCTGTAAAGAAGGTTGACTATCTGAGTTTGCTTCAACATCTATCAAGATTGGGTATGAAGCAATTCTCAGGCAGCACCGACCCGGTTGCGGCAGATGAGTGGAGGAGTAGGCTAGTCTGAAACTTCCAATCAACTCGCTGTCCAGAGGATTACAGATGAGACATTGCGGTTCACTTCTTCGAAGGGGACACACATAATTGGTGGCTTGCAGTGGACAAGCGCACCAATGGAAGTCTCACAAGTTTTGCGGACTTTGAAATTGAATTCAACCGCAAATACTTTCCTGCTGAGGCTTGGGATCGTCTGGAAGCTAAGTTTCTAGATTTGGTCCAAGGCTGCAGGACCGTACGGGAGTACGAAGAAGAGTTCAACCGACTCAGGCGGTTTGTTGGAAGAGAGCTGGAGGACAAAGCAGTCCAGGTCCGTAGGTTCATCCGAGGCCTAAGGCCGGAACTGAAGACCCACTGCTCGATCCGCACTTTCAACACCGTCGGAGAACTGGTGGAACAGGTGGCTTTGTTAGAGTCTAACTTGGCTGAGGAAGCTAAGCTTAAGGCTAAGCCACAGTCTGGCCCATTGGGAAAGACTAATGATAAAAAGAGAAAATGGGACCAGGTGGACGGAGGTAAGACCTCTGGTGGCCGACCTGCGTGTTCCCAATGTGGACGGAACCATCCCGGTGAGTGCTGGAAGGCCAAGGGGGCTTGTGTTCATTGTGGCAGCATGGACCATGGGGTTCAGAACTGTCCTCGACCGAACCAGTCTGGTAGAAGCGGCCAGATGACCTGTTTCCATTGTGGCCAGCAAAGACATTTCCAATCAGAGTGTCCCAAGCTGCAAGGAAGTCAGGGGAAGGGCCGTGGAGATTCAGGAAAGGCGTCCCAAGGCAAACCAACCACAACACCGAGGGTGTATGAACTGTCACGAGAAGACGGAGCTTCCGGATCTTTTGATTCGATCTCTGGTAATTTCTAAATTTATCTTTTTACATTCACGTAGTAATGCTTGGTCTGGAACCTAGAATGTGGTCTAGGGGATTCTGATGGGGGTCTCTGATAGGAACCCTCATGGTCGGTGGGGTAAAAACCCACGTGCTTTTCGACACAGGGGCTACACATAGTTTTGTGAGTCCGGGACTGGTCGGAAAGGCTCTGTTCTGTCTGGATGCTGGTGATAATTTTGGGATAGTGAGGGCGGCCGGTGGGCAAGCCATGAACTCACTAGGTCTCATGTCGAATATCCCAGTACATATCCAGGGAATGGTCTTCCCTGTGAATCTGGTCTTTGTCCACCTAAAGAATCAAGAAGTGATCTTAGGTATGGATTGGTTGGGAAAGTACCAAGCCACTCTCGATTGCCATAAGGGTCTTGTGCAATTGGAGAATGGACTTCACCCGGTAGAGTACCAAGGTCTGTGTCAGGCTCAAGAGAAAGTAGTGGTTTCAGCAGTTCGAGCGATTCGGATGCTGGAACAGGGTTGTCAGTCATTCTTGGCTACAATTACAACTACACAGCCTGACAGTTCTGGTTTTCTGTTAGACCCACGCAAGGATTCATTGGTGTCCAAATTCCAGGATGTGTTTCAGTCGCTAGAGGGTGCCCCCCCTGATAGGTCCGATCCCTTCCTGATTGAACTGGAACCAGGGACAGCTCCGCTGTCCAAGAGTTCGTATCGAATGGCTCCGGCCGAGATGGCCGAGCTAAAGAAGCAATTGGAAGAATTGCTTGACAAGGGGTTCATACTGCCAAGTAGCTCCCCTTGGGGTGCACCAGTCCTCTTTGTGAAAAAGAAGGATGGTAGCATGCGTCTGTGCATCGACTATCGAGGGTTGAACAGGGTAACTCTGAAGAACAAGTATCCGTTGCCAAGGATAGACAAGCTGTTGGATCAGCTGAAAGGAGCTAAGTGGTTTTCTAAAATCGGTTTGGCCTCGGGATATCATCAGATTCCTATAGAGCCAAACAACATTAGGAAAACAGCATTTAGGACCAGGTACGGCCATTACGAATTCGTAGTGATGTCGTTCGGTCTAACCAATGCACCTGCTGCATTCATGAAAATGATGAACAGCGTGTTCCGGGACTTCTTGGATGAATCAGTGATCATCTTCATTGATGATATCCTGATCTACTCCAAGGACGAGGAATCTCATCGAAAACATTTGAGAGCCGTGCTGGAACGATTACGAGAGCACAAACTAGAAGCTTCCTAGGGCTGGCAGGTTACTATAGAAAGTTTGTGAAGGGATTCGCAAGCTTGGCTCAGCCGATGACACGGTTGACTGGGAAGGACGTTAAGTTCACATGGTCCAAAGAGTGTACGAGATGTTTCTCCGCACTTAAGGATATGCTGACTAGCGCACCCGTCCTGGTTCTCCCAGAGGCAGACCAACCTTATGTAGTCTACACGGATGCGTCCATCAGTGGACTCGGTTGTGTGTTGACCCAATATGGGAAGGTTATTGTATACGCGTCAAGGCAGCTGAAGAAACATGAGGGAAACTACCCCACCCATGACCTTGAAATGGCTGCGGTAATATTCGGCTTAAAGATTTGGTGATCATATTTATATGGGGCCAAAGTCCAGATACTTACGGACCATAAGAGTCTGAAGTATATATTCACCCAGCCTGAGTTGAACTTAAGGCAGAGGAGGTGGATGGAGTTCGTGGCCGACTACGACCTAGAGATCACTTACTATCCGGGCAAGGCCAACTTTGTGGCTGACACCTTGAGCCGGAAACGAGAAGATGTTGCGGCCGGTAGCGGAACGGACGAGCCAGATGAGGCGGGACATTTCATACGTTTAAATGTTTTGAACGGGACGGACGGACCACGGGGTTTGGAGGCGGTAAACAGAGCCGACCTGCTTACCCGGATCCGAGCGGCCGAAAATCAGGACGAGAACCTGAAGACGGTTGCTCGGAACGACCTGATTGAGTATCAAATCGCCAAGGATGGTGCAATCTTAGTTCATGGTCGGATCAGCGTACCCAATGATAGGAGTTTGAAGGATGAGATCCTTAGAGAAGCTCACAAGTCTAGATTCTCGCTCCATCCTGGAGTGACCAAGATGTATCACAATCTCAGACAGTACTATCATTGGATACAGATGAAGGTCGATGTGGCCGAATGGGTGGCCAAATGTCCTACTTGTCAACTCGTCAAGGCCAAACAACAAGTTCCGAGTGGACTGCTTCAGAGCCTACCTATTCCAGAATGGAAGTGGGATCACATCACGATGGACTTCGTGACAGGATTTCCCACGACCAGGAATAGGAATGATGCTGTCTGGGTAATAGTGGATCGACTGACCAAGTCTGCCCACTTCCTGGCCATCAAAAAGACTGATGGAGTCGACCGGATTATAAGTAAGTACATTGACGAGATTGTGAGGCTACACGGAGTACCCTCGAGTATAGTTTCGGATAGAGATTCGAGGTTCACATCACACTTCTGGCAAGCTTTTCAAAAAGCTTTAGGAACAAGAGTGAACATGAGTACGGCTTATCATCCCCAAACGGATGGGCAGTTGGAAAGAACTATATGGACGCTGGAGGACATGCCTCAAGTATTTGCCGTTAGTGGACTTCGCTTACAATAACAGCTTCCACTCAAGTATAGGCATGTCGCCATACGAAGCTTTGTATGGGCGACCATGCAGGACCCAAGTGCGGGAGCGCAGCATGATAGGCCCCGAGATCGTGGAGGAAACCACAGAGAAAATCAAGTCCGTGCGGGATAAGATGAGGGCCGCACAGGACAGACAAAAGCACTACGCTGACAAACGAAGGAAAGAACTGGAGTTTGAAGTTGGTGATATGGTCTATCTCAAAATGACTACCTTTAAAGGTAGAGTGCGAATTTCTGGTAGAAGGAAATTGGATCCAAGATACCTAGGCTCGTTCAGAGTCATAAAACGAGTGGGTAGTGTGGCATACAAGTTGGACTTACCATCTGAGATGGAAGCCTTCCATACTGTATTCCATATCTCTCAACTCCGGAAGTGCTTGATGGATCAGGACGTCATAATACCAAAAATACCATCTGATCTAGGTACGAACCTAAATTTGGAAACGAGGCCGGTTCGGATCGTAGATAGGATGGAAAAGCATTGAGAAAGAAAACAATCCAGATGGTCAAGGTCATTTGGGATTGTAATGGTCGAGAAGAGACCACTTGGGAGACAGAGGCCAGGATGAAGGCCGAGTTTCCAAATTGGTTTGACCAGTTTGTGTTGGGTGAAACACATGACTCGGATTAGAGGACGAATCCATTACTAGTGGGGGAGACTTGTAACATCCCGGATCCTGAATAGGATCATTGGGACGGGCATGGTTCGAGGAAGCGTACTAGCCAGTCTTAGGACATCAAGGCAAGCGTTCCATGGCCAGATAAGAAGGTTAAGGACGTAAGGAAACTTAAACTTAACCTCATGCAAGTCGAGAGTCAGCTAGACCGAGCAAGACGGTAGCTGGACGGATGGAACAGGTAGCTCGACCAGCTCAACGGATTTAGGTTAAGCTCACTCCAGCTCGGCCACTACAAGGTCAGCTCCACTAGCTGGACTACTAGCTCACTCAGCTGAGGCAGCTGGGGGTCACCTCATCTCAGCTGGACGGACTGTTCGGGTTTCGGTCTAATGGTCCGGGTCCGGGCTGGTGACGGGCCATGGGGGTCCAGCCATAAGGTCATGGACCGTTGGGGCTTGGGACAAGGCCGTGGGCTAAGTCCAGAGGGGTTGGGTAAGGCTTTGGGCCTCTGTCCGACCCAAACCCATGCGGTATTGGCAAAGGGATGCATGCGGCCGAGAGGGTGTAACCCTTGGCCGATTGTACCCATCTGCTGGCCAGTCATGCCTGTTCGTGGGGCAAGACTTACCCCCTCGTTTTCTATAAATATGGGGTCCTCCCTGTAAATTTCAATCATCCAATCCAGAGTAAAATATACTCAGAGAAATCATAGAGAGAGAGAAAGAAAGAGAGAGAGAGTTTCCGGCCAAAGCAAGGCCGATTGTGTGGTGGTTAGGTTTCCGGCGATCTGATCGTTTGTGAAGCAACCTCCGATCAAGTATGGGAGACCGAGAGCAGGAGAAGAGGGTGGAGAACCCTGACCTGGTTCAGAAGGTACGTGGTGGGCTTTGGCCGCACCAGTCTGAACGGACGGTCCTTGTGACCGCACCGCGGCTCTGGATGGTTCATTAGACCTGACCGCCTCTCCTCTTCTTGTTTCTGTCCAGTTCCTTTCTCTTCTTTCTGATTATGCACGAAGGGTTGTGTTGGTTAAGTCCAAGGGACACGTCCCTAGACTTGGCCAGACATAACCAAATCGCTAACCTAGACGCTGGTCGGTTAGACGGTCGGTTCGAATCGCACCATAGACTGGGCGGTTGGGCTAAACAGTTGGGCATGTCCCAAGAGGCACGAGTGGCCAAAGGTCACGAGTGGCCAAAGGTCATGAGTTACCAAGGGTTGCAAGTTACCAAAGGGTGTAAGTAACCAAGGGTTACGGACGCCAAGAGGTACCAAAGGCCGAAGGGGTGCATGTTCCAAGCGGTGCCTGTTGAGACAGGTCGTGTCCGTTCCTTCGGGATAAGACCATGTCTTGTCCGTTGAGACAAGTACACGGTTCGTCCAGGCCAGGGTAAGGGTCGCAAGGTCCGATCGGCCATTGGCCTAACCGGATTGGGCGTGAGGCTTACTCGGCCGTTGGATCCAGGCCCAAGGAAGTCCGTTGGGCCATTGAGTCGGACTTCATCTAGGCCGGTCGCACCTAGATTCTATCCGGATGGACGGATTGGTCTTCGGGACGATCTGAACTGTTCGTGTGTTCTGTTTATCTATTATGGACTGTCTATCTGATTCTAAGTCAAGGGGTGGTTTGTTGAATGACTTAGGATTCGGTAGGCAGGTTCATATCTTTTCATAAGTATATTGTCTGAGGTTTATCAATGTTCTAGGAACCAAGCCAAGCATTGTAGGATCGACCAGTCCTATTCTCGGTTATGATTAATGCTTACCTGGTTGTGGTTTCAGGAACTAAGGATGGTTCTGGTCAAGCCAAGGAGCCGTGAAGGCTCGGTCAGTGAGAGGCTGTGTAACGTGTGGTTAGATGATGCTAGGGACGAACTAGTGATTGTCTATGAAACTGTTAAGAAGTTGTGTATTGGATCTCATGTTTCTAAGTAATACAAAGTTTACACAATATTATTCCACTGTGCTATCTGTTCAATTGTTTTAGAACCTCAGATTCGAACATGACTTAGAAAATGAAAGATTTAAAATGAATCAAACAAGCAAAGAAATTGATTAAGGAGCAACCGGGTTCAGTCTTGTCGAGAGGCTGGATTCGGGCGTTACACTGCATGTCATGAACTTCTTGGGGGCTGAGAGGTGCTAGGCTGTGCTTCTTCTTGTTGTGGGTGAAGCTATAGACGTTGGTGCGTCCATCGTGAAGGGTCTCCTTGTCAAACTGCCATGGCCTTCCTAGAAGTATATGGCTGGCTTGCATGGGTACAACATCACACTTGACCTGGTCATGGTACTTGCCAATACTGAAGGACACAACAACTTGTTCGGTAATCTTGAGCTCAGTCTCATCATTGAGCCATTTTAGAAGGTATGGCCGAGGATGGGCAGTTTTTACCAACCCTAGCTTATCAACAAGATACTTGCTAGCCAGTTTGTAACACCTCCGAACCGTCCGAAGCATAGGTCGACCCACCGGCCAACAATCAAACAAGAACATGACCGACCATGACCGACGGACGACCCACACCAAGGGTTGGAGATGAAAGGCCAACCGGCCAGCCAACAACCAAACAAGAACATGACCGGCTAGGAAGCGCTACGTGACAGGCTAGGGACAATCCAGTCAGAGTCACAAAATTTACTTCACAACCTCGACCAGTTGATCCACTAACTCGTCCTGCTGCGTCAAGGCACAAGGCTTTGCAACCCGGCCAAGAGTTAGCGTTTTCCATTAGATCGAGGCCTAAGGCTTTTCAACCCATACTACGACCTAACGTTGTGTTAGACCGGACTTGTCATATATCAGAGTACTCATGAAGCACATATAAAACATTTACTTTATTGATTCGAGAAATATCCATACATTGAATAATTCGAGACTGGGCTCGGACTAATGCCAAATCGAGCCAACAAAACACCTAACTCAATACCGTTTACAAGAGGCATGAAAATCTACACCGGTGGTCCTAACGTCCAGCACCAAGCTATCCGATCATCCTTACCTAAAGCGACCTGCAAAAAGGCAATGGAGTTGGATGAATAACCTAATATTACTCAGTGAATTATGATCCCCATCTAACAAATACAACCTCTCACTATCCCACCCCAAACAATCTAAAGCGAGAGGTTCACCTAACAACAAAATTCAATAACAAGAAGCAATATCCAAAATATGCAGCGGTAAACGATAGCAAGATAACTAGCATTATGCTAATTACTAGCTCATTACCAAACTCAAACTCGATTTAAACCAAGGTTTAACAACCCAAAACCCGATATAATATATATAACAAACTCGGGCCCTGGTGAAGTTATGTTCCTCCTTCACTATCGGCAATATCCTATCTCCCTACCACAAAGGCCAGAAGAAGGAACTTTCAACCACCGCGGCCCACTGTCCTTCGGGTCACCGCGCAACAGCCCACAGTCCTTCGGGTAACTGCCACATTACACCGTCGTGTAATCACTCAGCCATAGGCCATGACCCCGTCTCTCTGAGTCATCCCGATCCAGCGAATAAGGGGTTTCCTTGAACCCGCCGGGTATAAGGTCTGAAGGAACACTAACTCACCCCAATATGCCTAGCATTGTGGGTTACACAAATGCTATCGGCCAATATACGATTAATACTAAACCCGGTAAAAATAACACAAGGTTCCTAGTATTAATTACCACACAATCAACACATTCAACTTCAAACATGCCTAGCATTGTGGGTTACACAAATGCTATATGGCCAATACATGACTAATACTAAACCTGGTAAAATAACACAAGGTTCCTAGTATTAATCGCAAATTAACACAATCAATCATATTCTAGAATCTAGCATAAAGACTAATTCCAGAATACCTAACTATCCACAACTTAGCGATATCATCTAAGCATTCAGCATTCGCTAACTAACCAATCAACCTAACCATTAGCATGCTACTATGGTTCCCAAGCAATAACGAAGCATGCTATCAACTCAATCAACTAATACTCAACTATTAACTAATCAAACCGTTACTCAGTTAGACCCGGCCTCCTGCCATGATCCAACTTCCAAGTAACGGGAACCTGCATGAAAACAAGTCAGCAATCAATTGATCACAACTCACAGTGTTCTTTGCCGATAAGCAGCTGGTTGATCGGAGAGGACTTGGCCAAACCCCAATGGACGCCTTGACTGGACTGGAATGTACTGATCTTGACTTGGACATAACCTCGGCTTCACCATGTAGAAACTGACAGGCTTCGACAGACCAATCTGGACTCGGACAGAACCTCCTCTAGCTTCTGGACAGTTCTTTGGACTTCCCGCGGAGTATCGAGCAGAACTTCGACTTATCTGAAACCGTGGAACTGAACTATATCAGGACATCACCTCCACTTGATCATCAAAGGAACTGACTGGCCTGGACGAAATCATTTGGACAGAGCTTCCGCGTCACAATCGTATAGAATCGCCGATTGGACGGAACTGGCCTTCTCGGTGAGAATCGACTATACTCTAAGTCGGCCACTTTGTTTCTCTCTCCCTCTATAGCCACGTTGACTTGCTTCCCATCTGAACTGATCTTCACTTGATTGATCTTCGGTTGGATAGAACCTTCCCTAGGCGCTGACTCGAAATCAGTAGAGTACTGACCTCGAAAACTCTCTAAAACTCTCGAAATAGCTCGGAATCACTTGCTTTCTTTTTCTACTTTTCTCCCACGTTTTTAACTGGCTTTGGACAGGTCTGTATGTCCCCAAGTGAGATGGGGTCGTGGCCAATTTATAGAATACAGCAGCCAATCAGAGTCAGGTTGGTTGCCGCCGGTGTGTCGCTCCGCATGGCTCACATGCACGGCGACACCTCTTGCTCCACATGTCCTTCAGCATGGCCAGGACTCATGCAGGGCGCCACCACTCCTCCCAGATGTCAGGCTGCATGACTGGAACTCATGCAAGGCGCCACAGCATCACACACATGGCTGGCCGCATGCTTCGGTTGCATGTGCGGAGACACCTCGTGCTTGGTCGATCCACCTCGTGCTTCTAAATGTCAATCTGCATATGCAGCTTAAATGCATGTCTACACCTCCTCCTTTTTTTGACACTCAGCTGCTGACGTGATAGACATAACGTTCTGGCCATATGCATAGAGACACCTCGTGCTTCTTGGTCGGTTTACGCGATTTTTGACCCTTCCGACATATTTTCGTCCCACGATCAATCCTGAATATTTTTCCGCTCCCGTTCTGATGAGCTAATTATTCTTCAGAGACTCCAAAATATTTCTGACCTTGATGAAAAATTTTTCCCGAGCCTCCGGCCTCCTCGAAGAATTCCATAATACCGAAATTAAGGTTTTCGCCCAACTTTGGGTTTTCCCGTCGTGCTTCGATCCCGTCGTGCTTGCTTCCTGTCGTGCTTAATTCCCATCCTGCTTCCAATGTCTTCGAAATAATACTCCGCTGATACGAAGTTTCGCAGAAAACTTTGTGCTGAAGAAACGTCATTCTTCCAAAACGTCGAGCATCTAAACCGTCGTGCTTCAAAAAATGTTATGCTTCCAAAACGTCTGTCTGACCAATCTAAGACATCTTCTAACTATGGCGGAGCAACTTATTCGACTCATAGTTCACTCACGATCACTTCTTCGCCCACCTCGTACTTCAAAATTTTTCGATCGATAAGTATCACCCGCGACTTGACCACCACAAAGATACTCTCACCATTTTTTGTTTTTAAACGGGTTTCTACAACGTTAGTACAAGAACCACCATCAATGATCAGGCTACATACCTTGTGATCAATACTACATCTTGTGTGAAAGATGTTCTCCCGCTGAATGGTCTCTGGATCAAAGAGGGTGCTAAGAGCTCTCCGGGTCTCTAGGAGCTCGCCTGTCTCCGGTTAGTCGGTCACTTCCTCATCAGAGATCACTGCCGCGGCCTCTGCGTCATCTTGGGATTCATACTCGCCATCTCCCTTTAGGACCATCACTCGTTTGTTCGGGCAATCCCGAGCGTAGTGGCCCTTGCCCTGACACTTATAACAAACGATGTCACGAGTACGCAAAGTTTGGGCTTGAGTCTTACCCTGCTCTGGTTTGGGTGCGTTGGACGAGTCAGCCTGGTTCATCTTGAATCGGCTCTCGATCTCAATCGCCTTGCCCTTGTCGCCATGTTTTGCACCCGGTTGCGTCCACGCGGGTTTGCTACGACTGGCACTGGTCGTTTTGCGCTTGATGTGCTGCTCGGCTTGCGTAGCAAAGAGCAGTAGGTCGTTGAAGTCTTCATACTGTTGTCTCTCCACCTTGCGGGCAATGCGGTCTTGCAGCCCTTCCAGGAATTGGGACATCATCGTCTTGCCTCCTATCCATGGTGGCTTTTCCTCCTCTCGGTCTCGACCTCCTCTATGGTCGCGGCCTCCTCCTACTTGGACTAGGTGTCCTCGCATGTTCCTCCTTCTTCCCCGGTTCAGCCTTTCCTCGTCCTGACTGCGCGTATCATCAGTACTGTCCGTGTCCGAGTCAGTGTCATGCGGATCCGGCTGGTTCCTCCTGGGTGGCCGAGGTCTGTTGGGCCTGCCTGCCTGCCGTAGCTGAGCAAGATCGGCGTTGATAGCCCTAAGATTCGCCCTCAGCTCTTCATTGTCGGCTAGGAGCTGAGCGTTTATGGCCGCTTGGTCTTGACCTACATCTCCCATATTTTCTGAAAAAGAAACTCAAAGAAAGATCAAAGGTAAAAGGGTTTAAACAGAGGCTTGGGTCGGGTACTAGAGTATCGACCAAGGCAAAGACATAAATGCGTAATTAAATTTGAAAATCGAATCAAGATTAAAAGGAAAGTGGGAATATTTTTTTTTAATTTTTTTTTTCGAAAACTTGGAAAGAAAGCAAAACTAATTAATTTTTTATTTATTTTTAAATGCAAAAATCAAAACTTGGAGAACAATCCGAAAAAATTCAAAAAAGGAAAGTAAATATATTTTTTTTGAAGTGCGACGGCTAGGGTTCAGAAAGAACTTAGTTTCACAGGAAACTTCAGCTCTGATACCAAAATGTTGTAGGCACGGATCGGGATGATCGGACGATACGGACTGAGGGTTGCTGCGGTTCAGTCTCGGCTAGGCTGGACAGTTCTGGCTGGGTCTTCTCTTATATGCGGTTGTACCTGAAACAAATATGAACCTTTTTATGAGTTTTCTACAAAGTTAAGAACAGAAACAGAGAGGCAAATGGATGAATGATAAATAAGCAAGATATGATTTTTATGGGTTTTAAAATATAGATGAAGGAAATCTAAGAACATAAAAGATAAATAGAAGAGAAGAATGGCGGTTGGGATCTGTTGCTGGACGTGTATCTCTCTCAACAAGATCAAAGGATGGTTTGAAGGATAGATATGTATCCGGCTCTTGCTGGACGTATGTCTCTCTCAAGATCGGACAAAGGGATGGAGTGGATCGATGGACTCCACAAAGAACAATGGATCGGCTCTTTGATATGTCAGACGGCTGCTCTCAATAGTTTCATACAACTGAAAGACTTAGGGTTTCTTTGCTAAAGCAAAACGATTTTCATAAAAGACTTAGTCAAAAATCGGCACACTACAAGGGTTTAAATAGTTTTCCCTTAATGAACTCTAAAAGATAAAAGGCCTAGACAAATGGCAGACTCTTAAAAGGACTGACAATTGACCAAAGTCTTAACCAAAATAAATTAAAGAAAACAATAGATCGGTCCCGGATTGAGATGTTCGGATCAGAACTCATAGTATGCTGGCATGTTGCCTCATTAAAACCTTATCGGGAAAACCCAGTGGGACAAAACCCGATGAAGGAAAAAGAGTACAACACATACTACTCCTTCTGATGGACGGCTATATCTCTGAACCGGAAGCAAGTTGGTTGGATGGATTGAGGATGAAGGTGGAAATGGTCAGGCCGGCTTCATTCTGGTCGATGGAGGAGAACTGGCTTGAATGGAAGGAATCTAGAACCTCTAACGGTTCGCTGGTGTCTTCAAGCTTTAAGTCGGCCAACTCCTGGATCAATAGTTGCTTGAATCCGGTTTGTTCCTGTGCAAGAAACTCCTGGACAGCTTTGGCAAATCCAGCTCTTATAACCCTTGAGCCGGACCTTGTGGTAGGCCCTTTGCGGATGATGGTAACCTCAGTCGTGGGTACTACAACACACAGGACGTCCGTAGGTGTCCGCCAGCACACACAAGACGTCTGTGGCTGTCCGTTTGTATCCGTGTGTGTCTGTGTGTGTCCGTGAGCACACACAGGATGTCTGTGGCTGTCCATCAGTACACATATCAGCACGCTGGTCCTTGGACTCAGCACGCTGGTCCTTGGACTCAGCACGCTGGCCCTTCCCGTGGACTGTTCGGGTGATTTTGGCCCATGTGGGCTGTCTGTTCAGTACACACAGGACGTCCGTGGGTGTCCGCCAGCACACACAGGACGTCTGTGGCTGTCCGTGTGTGTCCGTCAGCACACACAAGACGTCCGTGGCTGTCCATCAGTACATATATCACCACGCTGGTCCTTGAACTCTGCACGCTGGCCCTTCCCGTGGACTGTTCGGATGATTTTGGCCCACGTGGGCTGTCTGTTCAGTACACACAGGACATCCGTGGGTGTCCTTCAGGACACATAGGACGTCCGTGGGTGTCCGTCAGCACACACAGGATGTCCGTGGCTGTCCGTGTGTGTCGGTGTGTGTCCGTCAGCACACACATGACGTCCGTGGCTGTCCATCAGTACACATGTCAGCACGTTGGTCCGTGGACTCAGTACGCTGACCCTTCCCGTGGACTGTTTGGGTGATTTTTGCCCACGTGGGCTGTCTGTTCACTACACACAGGACGTCTGTGGGTGTCCACCAGCACACACAGGACGTCCTTGGCCTCAGCACGCTCACCCTTCTTGTGGACTGTTTGGGTGATTTTGGCCCACGTGGGCAGTCTGTTCAGTACACACAGGACGTCCGTGGGTGTCCGCCAGCACACACAGGACGTCCGTGTGTGTCTATGTGTGTCCGTCAGCACACACAGGACGTCCGTGGCTGTCCATCAGTACACATATCAGCACCTTGGTCCTTGGACTCAGCACGCTGACCCTTCCCATGGACTGTTCGGGTGATTTTGGCCCACGTGGGCTGTGTGTTCAGTACACACAGGACGTCCGTGGATGTCCGTCAGCACACACAGGACGTCCGTGGGTGTCAGTCAGCACACACAGGACGTCCGTGGCTGTCTGTGTGTGTCCGTGTGTATCCGTCAGCACACACAGGACGTCTGTGGCTGTCCATCAGTACACATATCAGCATGTTGGTCCTTGGACTCAGCATGCTGACCCTTCCCATGGACTGTTCTGGTGATTTTGGCCCACGTGGGCTGTTTGTTCAGTACATACAGGACGTCCGTGGGTGTCTGCCAGCACACAGGACGTCTGTGGCTGTCCGTGTGTGTGTGTGTGTGTCCGTGTGTGTCCGTCAGCACACACATGACGTCCGTGGCTGTCCATCAGTACACATATCAGCACGCTGGTCCTTGGACTCAGCACGCTGGCCCTTCCCGTGGACTGTTCGGGTGATTTTGGCCCACGTGGGCTGTCTGTTCAGTACACACAGGACGTCCGTGGGTGTCCGCCAGCACACACAGGACGTCCGTGGCTGTCCGTGTGTGTGTGTGTGTCCGTCAGCACACACAGGACGTCCGTGGCTGTTCGTCAGCACACACAGCACATCCGTGGCTGTCCATCAGTACATATATCAGCACGCTGGTCCTTGGACTCAGCACGCTGGCCTTTCCCTTGGCTGACTTTGGACAACCATAGACTGTCCGTGTGTGTCTGTCAGCACACACAGGATGTCTGTGGCTGTCCATCAGTACACATATCAGCACGCTGGTCCTTGGACTCAGCATGCAGGCCCTTCCACTGGACTGTTCGGGTGATTTTGGCCCACGTGGGCTGTCTGTTCAGTACACACAGGACGTCCGTGTGTGTCCGTCTGCACACACGGGATGTGTGTGTCTGTCTCTCAGCACACACAGGCCGTGGCTGTCCGTCAGCACACACAGAACGTCTGTGGCTGTCCATCAGTACACATATCAGCACGCTGGTCCTTGAACTCGGCACGCTGGCCCTTCCCGTGGACTGTTCGGGTGATTTTGGCCCACGTGGGCTGTGTGTTCAGTACACACAGGACGTCCGTGGATGACCGTCAGCACACACAGGACGTCCGTGGGTGTCCGTCAGCACACACATGACGTCCGTGGGTGTCCGTCAGCACACACAGGACGTCCGTGGCTGTCTGTGTGTGTCTGTGTGTATCCGTCAGCACACACAGGACGTCCGTGGCTGTCCATCAGTACACATATCAGCATGTTGGTCCTTGGACTCAGCATGCTGACCCTTCCCATGGACTGTTCGGGTAATTTTGGCCCACGTGGGCTGTCTGTTCAGTACATACAGGACATCCGTGGGTGTCCGCCAGCACACAGGACGTCTGTGGCTGTCCGTGTGTGTCTGTGTGTGTCCGTGTGTGTCCGTCAGCACACACAGGACGTCCGTGGCTGTCCATCAGTACACATATCAGCACGCTGGTCCTTGGACTCAGCACGCTGGCCCTTCCTGTGGACTGTTCGGGTGATTTTGGCCCACGTGGGCTGTCTGTTCAGTACACAAAGGACGTCTGTGGGTGTCCGTCTGCACACACGGGACGTCTGTGTGTGTCTGTCAGCACACACAGGACGTCCGTGGCTGTTCGTCAGCACACACATAACGTCCGTGGCTGTCCATCAGTACATATATCAGCACGCTGGTCCTTGGACTCAGCACGCTGGCCTTTCCCTTGGCTGACTTTGGACAACAATAGACTGTCCGTGTGTGTCTGTCAGCACACACAGGACGTCTGTTGCTGTCCATCAGTACACATATCAGCACGCTGGTCCTTGGACTCAGCATGCAGGCCCTTCCCCTGGACTGTTCGGGTGATTTTGGCCCACGTGGGCTGTATGTTCAGTAAACACAGGACGTCCGTGTGTGTCCGTCTGCACACACGGGATGTCTGTGTCTGTCTCTCAGCACACGCAGGACGTCTGTGGCTGTCCGTCAGCACACACAGAACGTCTGTGGCTGTCCATCAGTACACATATCAGCACGCTGGTCCTTTAACTCGGCACGCTGGCCCTTCCCGTGGACTGTTCGGGTGATTTTGGCCCACGTGGGCTGTGTGTTCAGTACACACAGGACGTCCGTGGATGTCCGTCAGCACACACAGGACGTCCGTGGGTGTCCGTCAGCACACACAGGACGTCCGTGGCTGTTTGTGTGTGTCCGTGGCTGTCCGTCAGCACACACAGAACGTCCGTGGCTGTCCATCAATACACATATCAGCACGCTGGTCCTTGAACTCGGCACGCTGGCCCTTCCCGTGGACTGTTCGGGTGATTTTGGCCCACGTGGGCTGTGTGTTCAGTGCACACAGGACGTCCGTGGATGTCCGTCAGCACACACAGGACGTCCGTGGGTGTCCGTCAGCACACACATGACGTCTGTGGCTGTCTGTGTGTGTCCGTGTGTATCCGTCAGCACACACAGGACGTCCGTGGCTGTCCATCAGTACACATATCAGCACGCTGGTCCTTGGACTCAGCACGCTGGCCCTTCCTGTGGACTGTTCGGGTGATTTTGGCCCACGTGGGCTGTCTGTTCAGTACACAAAGGACGTCTGTGGGTGTCCGTCTGCACACACGGGACGTCTGTGTGTGTCTGTCAGCACACACAGGACGTCCGTGGCTGTTCGTCAGCACACACATAACGTCCGTGGCTGTCCATCAGTACATATATCAGCACGCTGGTCCTTGGACTCAGCACGCTGGCCTTTCCCTTGGCTGACTTTGGACAACAATAGACTGTCCGTGTGTGTCTGTCAGCACACACATGACGTCTGTTGCTGTCCATCAGTACACATATCAGCACGCTGGTCCTTGGACTTGCTGTCCATCAGTACACATATCAGCACGCTGGTCCTTGGACTCAGCATGCAGGCCCTTCCCCCCTGGACTGTTCGGGTGATTTTGGCCCACGTGGGCTGTATGTTCAGTAAACACAGGACGTCCGTGTGTGTCCGTCTGCACACACGGGATGTCTGTGTCTGTCTCTCAGCACACGCAGGACGTCTGTGGCTGTCCGTCAGCACACACAGAACGTCTGTGGCTGTCCATCAGTACACATATATCAGCACGCTGGTCCTTTAACTCGGCACGCTGGCCCTTCCCGTGGACTGTTCGGGTGATTTTGGCCACGTGGGCTGTGTGTTCAGTACACACAGGACGTCCGTGGATGTCCGTCAGCACACACAGGACGTCCGTGGGTGTCCGTCAGCACACACAGGACGTCCGTGGCTGTTTGTGTGTGTCCGTGGCTGTCCGTCAGCACACACAGAACGTCCGTGGCTGTCCATCAATACACATATCAGCACGCTGGTCCTTGAACTCGGCACGCTGGCCCTTCCCGTGGACTGTTCGGGTGATTTTGGCCCACGTGGGCTGTGTGTTCAGTGCACACAGGACGTCCGTGGATGTCCGTCAGCACACACAGGACGTCCGTGGGTGTCCGTCAGCACACACATGACGTCTGTGGCTGTCTGTGTGTGTCCGTGTGTATCTGTCAGCACACACAGGACGTCCGTGGCTGTCCATCAGTACACATATCAGCATGTTGGTCCTTGGACTCAGCATGCTGACCCTTCCCATGGACTGTTCGGGTGATTTTGGCCCACGTGGGCTGTCTGTTCAGTACACACAGGACGTCCGTGGATGTCCGTCAGCACACACAGGACGTCCGTGGGTGTCCGTCAGCATACACAGGACGTCCGTGGCTGTCCGTGTGTGTCCGTGTTTATCTGTCAGCAAACACAGGACGTCCGTGGCTGTCCATCAGTACACATATCAGCATGTTGGTCCTTGGACTCAGCATGCTGACCCTTCCCGTGGACTGTTCGGGTGATTTTGGTCCACGTGGTCTGTTTGTTCAGTACACACAGGACGTCCGTGGGTGTCCACCAGCACACACAGGACGTCCGTGGCTGTCCGTGTGTGTCCGTGTGTGTCCGTCAGCACATATAGGACGTCTGTGGCTGTCCATCAGTACACATATAAGCATGTTGGTCCTTGGACTTAGCACGCTGGCCCTTCCCGTGGACTGTTCGGCTGATTTTGGCCCACGTGGGCTGTCTGTAAAGTACACACAGGACGTCCGTTGGTGTCCGCCAGCACACACAGGACGTCCGTGGCTGTCTGTGGCTGTCCGTGTGTGTCCGTCAGCACACACAGGACGTCCGTGGCTGTCCATCAGTACACATATCAGCAAGCTGGTCCTTGGACTCAGCATGCAGGCCCTTCCCCTGGACTGTTCGGGTGATTTTGGCCCACGTGGGCTGTCTGTTCAGTACACACAGGACGTCTGTGTGTGTCCGTCTGCACACACGGGACGTCTGTGTGTGTCTGTCAGCACACACAGGACGTCTGTGGCTGTTCGTCAGCTCACACAGAACGTCTGTGGATGTCCATCAGTACTTATGCCAGCACGCTGGTCCTTGGACTCAGCACGCTGGCCCTTCCCTTGGCTGATTTTGGACAACCATAGACTGTCCGTGTGTTTCTGTCAGCACCCACAGGACGTCTGTGGCTGTCCATCAGTACACATATCAGCACGCTGGTCTTTGAACCTTGGGATGGGTCGCCTGGTCCGCCTTTGGTGAGCACCGGTCGGCTTATCTATTCTGTCGGCGATATGCTCCTGGCCTTAACTGGCTGGCCTTAACTGGCTGGGTCGTGCCTGCGGCGCTGTTAGTTTGAAGAAATTAGAGTGCTCAAAGCAAGCCTACGCTCTGTATACATTAGCATGGGATAACATCATAGGATTTTGATCCTATTGTGTTGGCCTTCGAGATCGGAGTAATGATTAACATGGACTGTCCGGGGCATTCGTATTTCATAGTCAGAGGTGAAATTCTTGGATTTATGAAAGACGAACAACTGCAAAAGCATTTGCCAAGGATGTTTTCATTAATCAAAAACGAAATTTGGGGGCTCGAAGACGATCAGATACCGTCCTAGTCTCAACCATAAACGATGCCGACCAGGGATCAGCGGATGTTGCTTTAGGACTCCGCTGGCACCTTATGAGAAATCAAAGTTTTTGGGTTCCGGGGGGAGTTTGGTCGCAAGGCTGAAACTTAAATGAATTGACGGAAGGGCACCACCTGGAGTGGAGCATGCGGCTTAATTTGACTCAACACGGGGAAACTTACCAGGTTGATACCACTCAAATTACCCTAAGGAGTGTTACTCTCATCAAAAGAGGTTCAGATGTAGTACTTAGGGATCGAATCCACAAGGAGCTAGGGAACAATTAAATCTAGTGTTTATTAATTCTAGGAGTTGTAAATGTTTAAATGAAATAGCAGTAGTAACAAGCGAAGTAAATAGTAAATGTAACTTGGTTGGAAATGATATTAGATGCAGGGCCACTATTCAGGTGTTGGAGATTATAATATCTATAGATGCCTATTTGTTGCATGCATGATATGTTACAGCTCAACCGCTTAACTCAGTGATCAGCTGTCGCATGTTTCACTGGTTAACAAGCTAGATCTCGTGTCTCAACGGTTAGTATGTTGACAACGAAAGGGTGTCGACCGATGGTCCTATAGGGACGTCGACCGATACACCTTTACCTACATCGACTGATAGTCAGTTGAGGACATCGATCGACGGGTTCTAGCCAAGCCTATGCGCGAGTATGATAAGCCCTACTAAGATACTAAATTGGCGGTTAGCCCTCTCTAGCAGTCCTAATATGATACATAGATGTCAGGATGGGATAACAAGGGTGCTTGAGTATGCAATCCTATAATCAAGTTCTAGTTAGCAAGGCTAAAACAAGAAATGAATACAAATATATCATGAATATCACAACAAGGCAGATCTATAGTTTGGGGCTAATCCCACAAACCTATCTGAACCCTGGATCTAATAAATGAACTACTCAGACATAGCAAAGCAATTCATGACAATAAAGAAATGGAAATTCATAGAATAGATGAAAATAAATGAAAACAAGGAGTTCCAATCACAAGTGATCTTCTCTCCAAAACTCTCTCTCTCTCTCAAAGTAAAACTGTAACAAAAAGCACTCTTTGCCGTCAAAACACTTAGGCAGTATATAATCTACTAGGTTAAAAGCTCGTCAGGGCATTTTTGTAATTTGGCTTGGACTTGGGCTTCATGTCCGCTGGATCCAAAAGGTCGCATGTCCAATGTCTCGACATCGATCGATGGTACTTGTGTACATCGATCGATATTAATCTTCATTCGTCGAGGCATCTCATGGTGTCGATCGACAGCACTGGATGTGCATCGATCGATTGTTCTTCCTCTCGTCGACCTCTACATGGTCAGCTCGGGTGAAATGTCCTTTAAGCTCCAAAATGCTCCAAAGTCATAGCTTTACTCCGAAATGCACCTGAACCTGAAAACATACCTAGAAGAGTAGAAAACATAGATATATATATAGTAAAACACCTATATATCATGGAAGAAAACGGGTCAAATCTAAGGTATATCAAATCCCCCAGACTTACCTTTTGCTTGTCCTCAAGCAAAACATACAGGCAGTCTCTCTGAAAGAGGTTTGAAAATATTAGGGACTTACAGATTTTAAACCATAGAAATCTTTTCCTCAACAATTTTGCAACCACATCTAAAGAGTCCTAATCACAGAAGCACACCATGCAATATCCTAGCTTAGCAACCATTTCTAACATAACACAACTCAGCAATTCACATTTGACATCCCCTCTACTGACTTCATTTCTTAGCATAAATATAAAGTGAATGCTTTACCTTGGGAGTATCGATCATAGGATGCAAGGATTTCAGACAAGTATCTGGAGCTGCAAGTAAAAGTTAGTTCCTAATTTCTCTCTCCCTAATTTTCTCTCTTGAGTAAAAGTCAGCTTCCATTGCAGGATCAGTGACCAAGATTGGACAGGCTTCCATGAATCAAAACTTAATGGTGGTTGCCACCAAGCTCTGTTCACTTCTTTTTGACCTATATCCAAGAATTATTTGTGAAAGCGAGCCTTGAAGATTGCCGCCTCTAAGTCCCGTTTCGAACTCTCTTATTGGAGTCTTTATGAATCAAGTCCTGTTCAGACTCATCCTAACTAAACAATAGATCTTTTTTTTAATGGAAATCACTAACTATTCTAGGGTCGAAATTTAGAGAGAGAAAATGTGATAAATAATCTACACAAGGCGTTACCTTCCAAACCTGTCTGAAGAATCCGATCCCATGTATACCAAGCCCCAAGACAAGGGGTTATGTCAGGTTTAGTGTTGGAAATCAGCTTTGGTTACTTCATACGTTTCAAGGCAAGTGTGTAGTTGATAGGTTGATCTGCTTTAGCATCTATAGTGCTATGTGCAATCAGTAAATCTAAAATGGTGCTAAAGATTGGTTGGATATTCAAGTTTAAATCAATATAAGGTTATAGTCCCTATTTTCAATAGCTTAGCATAATTTATTAAAATTCCTTTTATATAAGAATAAAATAAATTATATCAAGAAATTTCCCCCTAGAATTAAATTACACTGTCCCAGTGTAACTCAGGCGGAGTTATGATGGAATAATTCATAGGTACGAAATGTAACAAGTGAGGAAGATACATCTGACCGGATTAGATATCGATCGATGGGAAAATGTTACATCGATCGTCGTGTGGTTGTCTATGTCGAGCGATGTCGACGTCTCATCGGCGGTCGATATTAATGTCCTCCTACTTGGGTCTCCAAAATCAGAAAGAAATAAAACGAAAGTAAATAAATGCTAGCTAATAAAACCAAAATAAAATACCTAATAGTGGGTTGCCTTCCACTCAGCGCTTGGTTATAGTCATTTAGCTTGACTGTGGTAGTGATTGACTATTTAGTGGAGAAACAGCTGCTTGTTGGAAAACAAGCATCCACGTCATCTTTGCACATTCTGGACCAAGATGCAATGAAACTTCTTGTGGCCTAATCATTTCTTATCCACTTGTCATCCATCTTCTCAAATACATTGGAGATGTTCTGTAGCCTTTCTTGAACGTTGTCAATGCTGACCTGGTGCCAGCCTATGTTGTTATAGGCGTATGCTGAAAGTTCTGTCAGTTCCTCGTGCATTGACTCTATCGTTTTGTGTATCAGCTGCATGCTGACTGGTGTAGACTCGGCGTCGATCGATGCGACTATGTGTTCGTCGGTCGATCTCGGCGACTTACCATCGAGCGATTTCGCTCGCTTCCTGTCGATCGATGCTGATATCTGGTGTTGGGCTGCGAGTTGCCTCTGAATGGCTTTGGATGTAATCTTGTCAACCTCTGCTCCTGTGTAGGGAAGTAACTCCACAGGATTCTTGCCATCGATCTATGGCCCTCGTAGCCTGTCGATCGAAAATGAGTTTGCCTGCAAAAAGTTTTGATTAGTAATTTTATCAATATCCCTTTGGGCATGAAGTATTTAACTAGACAATTTGTTTAAATCTAGCATGACTGGTGATACAAAGCGGTCATGCATGTCCTCGTAAGTCTGCAGCCTATTATCCATGGCTGAGATCTTAGCGTCGAGCGATGTGATGGGACACACGTCGATCGATGTGGCTGGTTGTTGGTCCTTCTTGCGAATGGTGTCCAGATCTTGCTGTAGTAGCTCGATTTTAGTGTTCAGCCAGTCCACGTTGTTGTTGAGAGGGTAGTACACATTGTTTATCCTCGTGTTGATGTATGAGACTTCCCATTCATCCTTGTGTTCTTCTGAACATTGCGGTTCTGCAGGGATCTGGGCTATAGGAAGACTGACGTCGATCGATGGTGCATGTAGTGCGTCGATCGATGCTGAGGTCGTGGCTTCCTTCTCAAGTTGCTGTCGTAAGCTCTCAATTTATGTCCTCATTTCTACCATACTTCTGAAAAGCTCATTATAGCCTCTATCCAAAGGTTGATGTGTATCTTCTACCAATGATTTGAGATCCTCTCCCAGTTTTTTCTGAGCTCCACAAATACCAGTTACCATCTCGTTGATTTCATCTTTGGTGTAGAGTTCTGGTGCTAGTCTTGTGAGTGTGAAGGAAGTGGCGTGTTCTGGAAGACAGATGTGGCCCTCTTCAAAAAGAGATGCTCTTTCCAGTAATTTCCTGATGTTGTCCTTTGTGACAGGCATCATCTCACCAGCTACGCCTCGTGCGTGTCACACTCATCTCTGTAGACTCCATACTCGTCCCTTCGTTCCCAAGTGAACTTTTGTTGGGGTCAAAAACGGTCGCGACGGAATTACCACCCGAAAATCCTCGGAGATCGTATTTCCGAAAGAGATAGTAAAAATAAAGATATAATTTTCGTAAAAAAAAATGACCAATACGAAGTTTTTACGAAGAAGTATCCTTGAAGATTCAAAAGCAAACGAACCAAGCTCGGTCGTTGCGTAACTACCGCACATACACGCTGTCCGGTCGCTACGTAGCAACCAATTCCGAGCCGATGCCGGTCGCTACGAAGCGACCGAACATCCGACCCCTCGGTCGCTACATAGCGACCAAGCTCGAGCCAAAGCTCGGTTGTTACGTAGCGACCGAGCGCTCGTCCCGCTCGGTCGCTATGTAGCGACCGAGCTAAAAGCCAAAGCTCGGTGGCTACGTAGCGACCGAGCGTGCGTCCCGCTCGGTCGCTACGTAGCGACCGAGCGATCGTCCCGCTCGGTCGCTACGTAGCGACTAAGCTCAAGCCAAAGCTCGGTCGCTACTTAGCGACCGAGCGCACGTCCCGCTCGGTCGCTACGTAGCGACCAAGCGCTCCTCCCGCTCGGTAGCGACCGAGCTCGAGCCGAAGTTACATAGCGACCGAGCGCTCGTCCCGCTCGGTCGCTACGTAGCGACCGAGATCGAGCCAAAGCTCGGTCGCTACGTAGCGACTGGGCTTGAGCCAAAGTTCGGTCGTTGCGTAGCGATCGAGCTCTTCCGAACATCGATACGACACCGGTCCATGCATTCTCGTCAAACCTTCAAATGCTATCTCCCGAAGACCGAAGCAAGCTCAGTCCATGCTTTCCGCTATTCTAAATCATCGATCAGACTTTGCGAATTAAAAACCGCGGAAAGTTCGTTCTTTATCATAAGAACACGTAGTAAACGTGTCGAGTCGGAAGACGGCCAAAAGGGACCTAAAACACGACTCGAGGCCCATCCTACGATTTCTTAACCAAAAGCCCGTAAACCACAGCACGGTTTATGCTTGGTCCACTAGGAAGGATAAATGTCAAGTTTCCGTGGACAAATACGGAAGTTTTGAAGATAATTGTGAAGATCGGGAAAATGGAATATCTCCATTTTTATGCTATGACGGCTTAAGGGCAGAAGAGTAAAAGCGTAAACCAACCTTGGAGCTAGTATATAAGGAGTCCTGGGCGAGGAGCATAGAGGAGAACTTTTTGAGAGCAAACTTAGCACTTAGAGCAATTTAGGCATTTTTCCGTTTTTGTTATTTCGAGCTGCGACTCAATTAGGTTTAGCCGTCTTAGAGTTGGTAGAACTAGAATCTCGCCGACAGCTCTCGAGCCCAGGCCTATATCTTGTTGTAAACGCTCATACGCAAATTCGGAAATAAGATCTTCTTTGCTCTCTCTTTCGATTTCTTATACTTTATCGTTGTTATTCTCGTGTTCTGATTGCTTGACGTGTGGTAATTAGTAGATATCCGGGTCCTCTGGGAAATCGACAGTGCAAATTTCGGTTCCCATAATTTGGCGCTAGAAGGAGGGGGAGTACGGATCAATCTAACCCGCAAAAGCCACATCACGCTCAATCAGACATGTCAACTAACGATGCGGATAACATGCAGACTCCTCTTAACGGAGGTAGCGGCACCGATCTCCACACTCCAGCAGCGGATGTATCCGCGGCCAACGCACAAGCCAACGCCGCGACGCTCGAGGAGTTTAAAAAGATGTTCGCCACCTATGAGAAAAGGTCGGAAGAACAGGATAAGCTCGTGAATGCCTTGACCAAACAGGTTGAAACCTTAACGGCAAGGACCCAAGCAATCCGTCCCCGCGGAACCACCAAAATCCACGGGAAGAGGCTCGACTTCGCTACCCCACTCGACAGAGCAGGAGTCGCGCGGGAACAACCTTCTGGTCAAAACCCTAGCGAGAAATCTCCCATCAAAAAGGGGAACCCTGAAAGTCTTCCGCCCCCTGCAAAGGACTCGGAGCGATGTCTCCAACGACACCGACGAAGACGTCGACAGACATCCAAGAAGGACCAGGAGCCGATCTGCTCGGGAAGGCTCCTCGTTGGAAAAACCAATGACGGAAGAAGAAGAAATCGCCTATTGGAATGAACAAGAGGAGCTGGCTGAAAGGCAAACCGAGCTCACTCGCAGTAAACGCCGACAGGCTCGAAAATCTACTGACGAGACATCGGATATCCGCGATCTTCGCGACTACATCATCGAGACTTCGGCAGAAGTGAGGGCCGTAAAGTCTCAAATCTATCATGCTACTAGTGCTGCCCCCGAAATCGATCGACTGCTGGAAGGAGCTCGGAAGACCCCTTTTACCAGTCGCATTTCGGACATGAGGGTGTCCGATCCGGGAACAATCAAAGTACCGAAGTACGATGGTACGGCCGATCCAAAAGCGCACCTTCAGGCTTTCCACATCGCGATGGGAAGAGCTAGACTGAAGGACGGCAAAAAGGATGCCGGCTATTGCCGCGTGTTCGTTGAAAACCTGGAAGGAGCAGCACTTGAATGGTTCGCACGCCTTCGTCGTAACACCATCCGGAGTTTCCGACAGCTCGCATCGGAATTTCTCAAACAATACTCTGTATTCATCGACAGAGAAACTTCCAATGTTGACCTCTAGAGTCTCTCCCAGAGGGAAGACGAACCCCTCCGCGAGTTTATCAGTCGGTTCAAGCTGATAATGTCAAGGGTCAGCGGGATAAGCGACAAAGTGGCCATCGACGCGCTGAGAAAGACGCTCTGGTACAAGTCGAAATTCAGAAAGTGGATAACTCTCGACAAACCACGAACGATCCAGGATGCCCTCCACAAAGCAACGGACTACATCATAGTCGAGGAAGAAACTAAAGTCTTATCGCAAAAACATAAGTCGGCAAGACCATCCTCGAAGGACGTGGATCCAAAAGGGAGAAAGAAGAACTCTTGTAACGACAAATACGTCCATCACGAGGGGGAAGATCTCCAAGGGGCGCATAGTTACGCGATCAATTCGGATCAAGGCCAAACCACGGGCAACACGTGGACTCGCAATCAAGGGTATGACGAAAACACCTTCTGCGAGTTCCACCAGTCCCGAGGACACTCCACGTCCAACTGCAAAGTCTTGGGAGCAAGACTGGCCGCGAAGCTACTCGCTGGAGAGCTCTCGGAAGTAACTAGCGTCAAAAATCTCATCCTCGATTCTGATTGCCCTCCAAAGATGGACAGGAATCCGCCCGCTGAAAAATCCCCCCAACGAAACCAGCCTGGAGATAAACGTGGTAGGAGGCCGGACAACAAGGGAAACGATAACAATCGTCGCAGAGTCAACATGATCATCAGAGGATCACAATATTGCGGCGATACTGTGTCGGCCATCAAGGCTTACCAACGGAAGGCAGAGTCGAGTGCAAATTAGCCTACATGGTCTCCTCCCCGAGATGGCCAAAATTGCTCGATCACCTTCACAATGGAAGAAGCCGGCGGCATCGATCAACCTCACTGCGACCCCCTCGTCATAGATCTCGTCATACGAGATTTAGAAGTCGGAAGGGTACTCGTCGACACGGGAAGCACGGTCAACGTAATCTTCTGCGACACTCTCAAGCGGATGAGCATCAAACTCGGAGAAGTAATTCCGACACCAAAAGCACTCACGGGTTTTTCATGCGAAGTATCGATGACTCTTGGATCGATCCAGTTGCCAGTCATGGCCAAGGAGATCACGAAAATCGTTGAGTTCGCGGTAGTCGATCATCCCTCTATCTACAACGTGATCATGGGAACCCCATGGCTCAACGCCATGCAGGCACTTCCGTCGACCTACCATTTGGGTCTCAAATTCCCAACCCCAAGCGGAGCCGCGGCTATCTGGGATGCCAAAAACAGTCGCGGCTATGCTTCCTCGCAGAGCACAAGTTAAGGCAAATCACGACTTCTGCAGCTGCAAACGGCAAGCGCTCGAGGATAGATCGATCTTCGGCCAAAATTGCCCCGAGGAAATATGAATTAAAATCGTCTGCCGATGCAAACGCATCGGACGTTGAAACTCAACACGAGTCCGAAGCCCACGCTACAACTCAACCGGAACATCCGGAAAAAAGCGTTGATCCAGCCACGATCGACATGGTCAAGGCGGACATCACGACATCTACCGCCGAGTAAAAACACTCGCGGCATGAAACAGAACTACGAGATGGCTTGATCCTCGAAAGGGGTACGTAGGCAGCCCGTCAAAAGACGAGTTCAGCTATCCTCCTCTCTAAAAAGGGGGGGGGGGAGTGGGTGCATATACTCGGATACTCCCACTTAGAAAAATCTTCATTATTGTAATCGAGTTTTTAGAAACTTCTAAAACTTGAAAACATACCTAGAAGAGTAGAAAACATAGATATATATATAGTAAAACACCTATATACCATGGATGAAAATGAGTCAAATCCAAGGTATATCAACTCCCCCAGACTTACCCTTTTGCTTGTCCTCAAGCAAAACATACAGGCAGTCTCTCTGAAAGAGGTTTGAAAATATTTGGGACTTAAGATTTTAAAGCATAGAAATCTTTTCCTCAACAATTTTGCAACCACATTTAAAAGGTCCTAATCACAGAAGCACACTATGCAATATCCTAGCTTAGCTACCATTTCTAACATAACACAACTCATCAATTCACGTCTGACATGCCCTCTACTGACTTCATTTCTTAGCATAAATATAAAGTGAATGCTTTACCTTGGGAGTATCGATCATAGGATGCAAGGATTTCAGACAAGTATCTGGATCTGCAGGTAAAAGTTATTTCCTAGTTTCTCTCTCTCTAATTTTCTCTCTTGAGTCAAAGTCTGCTTCCACTGCAGGATCAGTGACCAAGATTGGACAGGCTTCCATGAATCAAAACTTAATGGTGGTTGCCACCAAGCTCTGTTCACTTCTTTTTGACCTATATCCAAGATTACTATGCGAAAGCGAGCCATGAAGATTGCCGCCTCCAAGTCCTGTTTCGAACTCTTTTATTGGAGTCTTTATGAATCAAGCCTTAATGGTTTTAGCCACCAAGTCCTGTTCAGACTCATCCTAAGTAAACAATATATATATATATATATATATATATATATATATATATATTTTTTTTTTTTTTTTATAGAACTCACTAATTATTCTAGGGTCGAAATTAAGAGAGAGAAAATGTGATAAATAATCTACACAAGGCGTTACCTTCCAGACCTGTCTGAAGATTCCGATCCCATGTATACCAAACCCCAAGACAAGCGGTTATATCAGGTTTAGTGTTGGAAATCAGCTTTGGTTACTTCA
The DNA here is from genome assembly GCF_000309985.2 of Brassica rapa. Lineage (NCBI taxonomy): Eukaryota > Viridiplantae > Streptophyta > Magnoliopsida > Brassicales > Brassicaceae > Brassica > Brassica rapa. Next base: position 57,499 of record NW_022610939.1, read on the forward strand.
TACGTTCAAGGCAAGTGTGTAGTTGATAGGTTGATCTGCTTTAGCATCTATAGTGCTATCTGCAATCAATAATTCTAAAATGGTGCTAAAGATTGGTTAGATTTTCAAGTTTAAATCAATATAAGATTATAGTCCCTATTTTCAATAGCTAAGCATAATTTATTAAAATTCCTTTTATATAAGAATAAAATAAATTATATCAGTAAGTCTCCCCCCAGACTTAAATTACATTGTCCCAGTGTAACTCAGCCGGAGTTATGATGGAATAATTCATGATGTACGAAATGTAACAAGTAGGGAAGATACATCTGACCGGATTAGATATCGATCGATGGGAAAATGTTACATCGATTGTCGTGTGTTTGTCTATGTCGAGCGATGTCGATGTCTCGTCGGCGGTCGATATTCAGGTCCTCCTACTTGGGTCTCCTAAATCTGAAAGAAATAAAACGAAAGTAAATAAATGCTAGCTAATAAAACCAAACTAAAATACCTAATAGTGGGTTGCCTCCCACTCAGCGCTTGGTTATATTCATTTAGCTTGACTTTGGTAGTGATTGGCTATTTGGTGGAGAAACAGCTGCTTGTTGGAAAACAAGCATCCACGTCATCTCTGCACATTTTGGACCAAGATGCAATGAAACTTCTTGTGGCCTCATCATTTCTTGTCCATTTGTCATCCATCTTTTCAAGTACATTGGAGATGTTCTGTAGCCTATCTTGAACGTTGTCAATGCTGACCTGGTGCCAGCCTATGTTGTCATAGGCGTATGCTGAAAGTTCGATTTCGCTCGCTTCCTGTCGATCGATGCTGATATCTGGTGCTGGGCTGCGAGTTGCCTTTGAAGGGCTTTGACTTCTCTCTGTAGCCATTCTGCGTGGCTGTCTAGTCCACTGATTCTGTTGTCGAATGGAAAGTAGATGTCATTGCAGCGTTTGTCAAGTCGTTCCTCCATGGTGTCTATAGCAGTGTAGATCTTGGATGTGATCTTGTCAACCTCTGCTGCTGTGTAGGGAAGTAACCCCACAGGATTCTTGCCATCGATCCATGGCCCTTGTAGCCTGTCGATCGAAGATGAGTTTGCCTGGAAAAAATTTTGATTAGTAATGTTATCAATGTCCCTTTGGGCATGAAGTATTTGACTAGACAATTTGTTTAAATCTATCATAACTGGTGATATGAAGCGGTCATGTATGTCCCCGTAGGTCCTCAGTCTCTCATTCGTGGCTGAGACCTTAGCGTCGAGCGATGTGATGTTACACACGTCGATCGATGTGGCTGGTTGTTGGTCCTTCTTGCGAATGGTGTCCAGATCTTGCTGCAGTAGCTCGATTTTAGTGCTCAGCCAGTCCACGTTGTTGTTGAGAGGGTAGTACACGTCGTTTATCCTTGTGTCGATGTATGAGACTTCCCATTCATCCTTGTGTTTTGCTGAACATTGCGGTTCTGCAGGGATCTGGGCTGTAGGAAGACTGACGTCAATCGATGGTGCATGTGGTGCGTCGATCGATGCTGAGGTCGTGGCTTCCTTCTCAAGTTGCTGACGTAAAATCTCAATTTCTATCCTCATTTCTACCATACCTCTGAGAAGCTCATTGTAGCCTCTATCTAAAGGTTGATGTGTATCTTCTATCAATGATTTGAGCTCCTCTCCCAGTTTTTTCTGAGCTCCACAAATACCAGTCACCATCTCGTTGATTTCATCTTTGGTGTAGAGTTCTGGTGCCAGTCTTGTGAGTGTGAAGGAAGTGGCATCCTGAAAGACAGATCTGGCTCTCTTCAAAAAGAGATGATCTTTCCAGTAATTTCCTGATGTCAGGCTTTGTGACAGGTATCATCTCACCAGCTACGCCTCGTGCGTGTCCACACTCATCTCTGTGGACTCCATACTCATCCCTTCGTTCCCAAGTGAACTTTTTGGCTCCGTACATTTCAAAAGCGCGGTTTCCAAATTCATAACGTCTGTCGATCGACGTCGGGTCATCCTTATCGATCGACGTTGGTGTTACCCTGTCGATCGATGTCTGAATTGTCTCGTCGATCAATGATTGGCCTTTTGGTTGGCGTGATAGATCTGGATTTATTTCTGTTGCGGCGACTCCTACGTGGTTGTTAGAATCTGTTTGAATGACGTCTGGAGTGCCACATTGATGTGAGAATAGGTTGTCAGGTCCATTGGCCACTTGAAGGATATCTGCTATGTCCTCTCTGAACACTTGTAAGATCCTTCCATCTATTGCACGTGTGTTGCCAACTGGGTCCCTGAAAATACCAAATTCATCAGGTGTTAGAAAACCGTAATCAATGTTTGCATTATCATTCAATTTAGAAATAGAAAGATTAGGGTTAAGAGAAGAATCGATCGATGTAGATACAGATGCATCAATCGATGGCAGAGTAATTTCTGCAGAACTTGTGTTCTTGAGATGATTGCTCTTCATGGATTTTTCTGTTGATGTAGATGGAAGACTGTTCATCTTTTCTGCTTGTGTGTCTGCTCT